>NC_079403.1:16913689-17213689 GCF_029220125.1 Pseudoliparis swirei
TCATCCCGGGTCACCTTAGCTTAGTCCAGTAGCGGCTGTCCAGTCCGAGTCCTAGCTAACCCAGCTAACTTAAGGGTAAAGTGATGAGCCTTGAATCCCTTCAGTGGGACGGAGCACACGCCAAACTCCGTCCAGCGTTGTTGTCGTTTTAGCGATGCATGTTGTATTATCGTCACAATACCTTGTAGAAAGTAGGGGACGACTTTTGACAAACTATTAGGAAATGCTACTCCATTCGGCATGCTAACTAATATTATAAGCAGCTCTTATTGTGACCAAATTGTCGTAAACCTACTTTGTTGGGATCGATGTGAATAGCCACGATACCTCACGTTAGCTGCAGCTGTTGCAGTGACTGGAATTATGATAATTACACATATATATTGGCCCAGTGGTTACTTCCCATTTAGTATTTACCACATTACCTTAGTTAGCTGTAATGTTAGGTGTAGTTAGAGACATGTTGTGCCTGAGCAGCGAAGCAGGGCAACGTTACTAACCAGTGTTACGGATTAAGAAGCGACCGTGTTAACTAGCGACTTTGAACCAAGGCGTCCGTTGGTGTCCTAGTTACAGACAGCTGTGGCAAGAGGGAGAGAACACGCAGCTGCCCTCGCGAATGCCGCATTCAGAGGGGCTGTCACTTAATTACAACATTAAACCAAGCAGCTTTCACGATGACAGCTCGACAGAAAGTCACCAGTTAACAGGGTCGCCGGTCAAACGGCGACACCGGCCCATTTGGCTAATGAAGTTGGTCCTCCTCAGGAACACGACGCCACCTCTCGCCGCTAACTTTGCCTCCAAACCGCGAGGCTACGTCATTGGCAGCTCGACTTAAACAACGTGACTTAAAAGCACACCAGGGTTGCCATGCTGGCTCTCGCCCCAGCTCTTCCGACATGTCTCATGTGCACCAACATAGATGTAGAGTAAGCATCCCGAGCAGTAAATGTCATCACTTTTATTTTGTTAACGTAACTGACCAATTCATCCTCTGCTTTTATTACCTTCGCATTGAAAATGCGGAAGGTTATGTTTTGATCGCCGTGTATTTATTTATTTATTTAGTTATTTGTATGCGTGTTACTCGCATAACTCAAAAAGTATTAAACCGAATCGCATGAAATTTGGTGGGATGATTGGTTATTATCCGGGGACCATTTCATTAGATTTTGGGATCGATCGGGTCAAAGGTCAAGGTCATGAAAAGGTCAACATCTTCTTTTTACCATAGCAGGTCAATTTGTATCCAATTGGCATGCAACTAATGCCAACATGTTCATAATTCAATGCCCAATCTTGTGATATGCGAAGGTATGCGCTCTACCGAGTGCCCATTCTAGTTCTGTAATGCTTCCATCTGGCATTACATTTACATTACGATGTGTATTTGAGCGTCCTGTGCAGCCAAGGAAATGTATATTAATTAAGGTGTAATTAAGATAATCACACAGAGGCAGGCTGAGCAGAAATCAAAATGCATGGAGGTTGCAGGAGGATCTGACTCACTATAATTGTCGACAGATCTTCCCATACCCTTTTTCCCATCATGCATTTTACAAATAATCCACAAATTCATAAATTATGAAGCATATGTGGCTCATGTCAATAATTAATCTGCCCTCACAGTCTGGTACCCTGATTAAAGCTGCTACATTGGTGGAAGTTTAGAAGACATAATTGCTACCTGTTTTTAAAGGGAGACTGATAGTAAATTGTGATCATGATGAATAAAATAAACAAGGTTTATTCTCTTATTTCTTTTGTACAGGGTGCTCAGAGTCGTTTTCAGCCCCCTCAGGGTGCTTCACTTCTTCGTTGCACCGCACCTCTGGAGCAAGGCACGGTCAGCGCAAAGAGCCTTGTGGACTACTGCTGTGGCGGAGCAGGAGGACGAAGCTCAGAAAGATGGCATCACCCTTTGTGCCCGTCCCCATGCCGATGGACAGAACCCGGGCAGCAGGTAGCAGCAAGCTCAGGCGGCCACAGCGAGCTTCATCGTTAGGCAGCGTCTCCGGCGCCTTGGCCGGGGAGGACCACGGAAGAGGATGCGGAGGATTGGATTCCCGGCGGCAATCCCGCGGCATTGACAGAGGCAGCCGGAGCAGGACGTCCCCCCCCCTTCTCAGCCCGGTGACACTGACCAGGGGGAACGGGGCTCTGGAGCCCTCCATAGAGTACAGCTGCCCACGCTCCATATCGGATCCGGTTGGGAGCCAGCAAGGCGAGGAGAGGCCCATTACCCCCACTTTACTGGGGTATGAGGTCATGGAGGAGAGGGCCAAGTTCACGGTATGGAAGCAGAAAATCGGCTCGTCACGACAACCTTTTTGATCTTTTCTATTTTTGGCACAACTCTCCAGCTTAGTGGTCTGATTAAATTTGAAATGCTTTGCTAATTAGCCCACATGGACACGTAGTTTAAAAAGGCCAGGCATGCGCACAGAGGACATGCATGAAGAATACTAGAGATTAAAGGTCAACTGTCAACAATTACTTCGGACACAGACATTCATTAATTGGATACACATCTTTCCCAAGTGCTGAGCAAAAGGAAACAGCTCTCTTGTTGTAAGCGTGGCTTTAAGTTCACATGGTTTGTCTTTTCTCTGCTGCAGGTATTCAAGGTCCTGGTCAGGAAGACTCCAGATGAGAACTGGGTTGTTTTCAGAAGGTACACAGACTTCTCCAGACTCAACGACAAGGTGTGTTTGGGTGTGTTGTACGCACATATGCACGTTTGTGTGCAAAGGACGGGCGCTCTCATATCTCGGCTTTCAGCATGCTTTCGTTTGTTTTCGAGTGCACTGTGGTCGTGTTTACAACTACACAAAGAAGCCTTCTGTTCCCAAATAGCCAACAGGCCAGAGCCAGCAAGGGAACAGGTCTCTCGTGGTTTCGGGATGGACCGTTTTGTCACAGATTACAAGAGAGGGAAATACTGCCAGCAGAAAGGGATTTGATTCCATGTGATAATCCTGTATGAAGAAAAAGAGGCCGCAACAGCAAACAGATGACGCGAAATAGATGCAACAAACAAGCACAACTTATTTGTATGGGCTTGTAGAGTAATGATTAAATCTGTATGACTGAAATTCACTAAACCAGTAACCCCAGGCAAGAAGAATGGAAACTGAGTAAACAGGATCGCCCAAATTGGGAGCAAGAGAGGGGTGTGGGGGGGGGGGGGAGGTAGGGGCAGGGCATCCTTCTCTACCATTCATCTTGCTTTCCCTGCAAGAGGCCGAGGTGTAATTTCCATGATAAATGGTCCACATACTGTAATTTTGTGAGGCCTCATTGTTCATACAAATCAAATGGCTGGAAATGTTTTAGCATCAGGTGCATCCATGAAACAAAGTTCAAACAAAGTTATTGAAGAGGACTTGCCCTCCGTGCACACGCCATTAAGATAAACGATAAGCGTGGATATCTGGCACGGAACACGTGATCAGAAACCCACCTCCTGGTGAGTAAACCGACACCAGGGCCTCTTCTCAGTCCGGCATCTCTCCAGGTGGACCACGTGCAATAAATATGCTCCGCCTGTTTCTCAACCCACGTACATCTGTGATGAGGATTCAGTCAATGCAGAACAATGTTTACATTCGGAGTAAAGGCAGAGATGGAAATAGGCATGATGAAGAGGAGGTGGGCTCTAACTAAAGTCCAAAGTAACTGGTCCACCCTGGTTCTTAGTAAAGGCAGCCATTGGTCCTTTTGGGATTGAGTTCAATTCTATTACTATTGTGAGTACATTTTGAGTTTTCATGTCAAACGTTGCAACAACACACTGAGCGGCACTTTCAGAAGTTGTGTGGTTTGTGGGGGCCTCAGAAGGAGGCGGGGCTTAATGCAAGGGTTATCAATCGAGGCAATGCACGTCTCTCTCAGCTCTCCAGACTGTGGGAACTGTTGGCGAGGAGACGGTGCCGTGCCGATGTCATTTACTCCAGGGTTCTCCAGAGGCTTCGACGCATGTTGCTCCACACTTAAAATGCCTTTGTGGCAGGCGCGACACGAGAAATTACGCTGGTTAGATTTTGGCGGTTAAAGGTCTTAAAACATGTTCGTAACTCAAGAATTAATATTCTAATTATGGTAATTTCGGAAAAAAATGTCTAAAACGATAAAGTGACGATAAACATGGATGTAAACTGCAACTTGACTCGTCAGCAGATGCGTACCGCCAACGTTTTCCTAACATGTTGGTGTAATGATGTGATTTCTCCTCCTCTGTTTGACACTGGATCTCTCTCTCGCTTCTCTGTGATTGTTCTGCGTATGACATAAGACTTAAATCGTGGAACTAGAGATTCTAACCAAACTGAGATAATGTCATTTGAAGTATATGATCAGACTTTTATCTGGGGCATAATTGTGAATGAAATTTGACCTTGGATCGAAAGTTTGCATCCAATTGGAACATGTGTGTGTCGTTGGGATGCCATGAGAAGGTGGTTATTTAGAAAGGTAGGACAGCAGCCTTCATTAGTTAATTTATAAATGCCTGTAATGCAGAAGCGCTTCAGGGAGCAGCAGCAGGGAGTATTTCTCTTTGCCACTCCATTTCCATAACCTCATATTGTCTTTAACCGAAAAGTGCTCTTTGAATACAACTGTTGGAGATCATGTCGTGTGTGTTTGCGTGTCTTCTAGCTGAAGGAGATGTTCCCGGGCTTCCGCCTCTCGCTTCCTCCCAAGCGGTGGTTCAAAGACAACTACGACAGCGACTTCCTGGAGGACAGACTGTTGGGACTACAGACTTTTTTGCAAAACCTGGTGGCACACAAGGACATCGCCAACTGGTATGTGACAGGATTTTTGCATACATTAATTATATTGAATTAGAATATTTAGCCTTTTTGTGTAAACTATGTGGTTTCTCGATAACTGATAATCCCTTACTTTTTAGTTCGTTTAAAAAAAAATCGTATTACTGAGCTGAGTACACGCACACACACACACATACACACACACACACACACGTCACTTTATTTGTCCTCCTTCACAGCCTGGCCGTGAGAGAGTTTCTGTGTCTGGATGACCCCCCCGGGCCTTTTGATAGTCTGGAGGAGAGCAGAGTAAGTGTGTGTTGCCATGTGACCTTACCATGTTTGTGTGTTTGTGCTGCTTTCCGTGTCCCTTCAAGGCCTTTTTAAAGAGGTTTAGTAGGACTGAGTGTTGAACATTAATACGGTAGCTTTGAGAACAGGCCATATCTTAGAGAAACTCTCAAGTATCAAAAGTTCACACTTTTTTCATTAGGCTCCCCGATATTTACAAGCACTGCCACATTAAAAAAATATAAAAATAAACACCCAACTGCAGCTCAGAGGCTTTGGAAATAGAAAGCTATAAAAAAGTGTCCTTTTCTATATATTGGTTGACATTCTTTTCGGCTGTCATCAATGTTTTCATTGTCTGAGCTGTTAGGACTGACCTATCACCACTCGTCTCCCTCTCACTGTGAGATGGAGGTCTCATTTCCTCTGTGCGTCTACATTAAATACAAAGTACTCAAAATAAAGTATGAGTGTCATTTTAAAGTCAGTGCCAAACTTCAGGTCCCATATGGAGATTGTATTTAAACAATGGCCCTACATTTTCCAGGGATGTCATAGGAAGTGACTCGACGTCGACGGCAGGTGCTCACTCCCATCACAGCAGCCAATAAACATGTTTTAATTTAACTCTTAGATTTAGGATTTATAGCTGGCTTTAAAGTCGAGTCGGCCTCGTTGAGGTCTCCTGCATGCAGACATGTTCTCTCTGTCTCCTCTTCTGTTGATGGTCAGGATTTCCCCCCCAATCCTGGTTTCTACTGCCGGCAAATATTTTCTCTGCTTCTTTTCTCCGTCGCTGCCTCCCTCCAGGCATTCTGCGAGACTCTGGAGGAGAGCAACTATCGTCTCCAGAAGGAGCTGCTGGAGAAGCAGAAGGAGATCGCCTCTCTGAAGAGGAGTTTGCAGGAGAGGGAGCAAGCCGTCCTGCTACTGGAGAAGCATATCAAGTCAGTAGACGTACTGTAGTAGACACACACACACACACACACACACACACAAGTGGGTCGCACCATGTTCTTGTAGCATTGTGGCAAGTAGCAGATTTAATACATAATAAATGTATAGATATACATTTATGTAACTATTTTTCAGAGTTCAATGACTCATAAACCCATACAAATATTGATGGTTATCTACTGAAGCTATAAGCCACCATTAGTTTGACTAACAGAAATACATTTTTTGGACGCCACTCAAATTTGATATTAATCAATTAAATCTTAATCTCAGAGTTGCTTCTGAATTTTTCTCAAGGTGTACAAGGACATATTTAATATAACATGTGTACATTCAATATTTATTTGATTAACTACATAACTGAAAATAAATGAATAAGCGATAAAATAAACAACTTGAAGGGAGTAAATAATGAATAGGATGAAGAGTGGAATGAATAACAATGAACCACAACTCAATGAAAAGGGTTACATGTGACCAGGTGACCAGTGACTCTTAAATCCATCGTTTGACGTCTCATACTTGTAAAATAAGTTAAATAGTATAATTTAATTTAAATGATGTATGCACCGTTTAGCAGTTCAGAGTTTATGAAACACCACGGAAGATTGAAAAGCCTTTTTTTATTAGTTTTAAATTACATTTATGATATGATATGATATACCTTTATTCGTCCCACAGTGGGGACATTTCAAAAATCACAGCAGCGGTGCACATCAGAGCATTAATAAAAATAATTATAAAACACAAAACTAAATACTAATACTAAATATACAGGGGGAAAACAAATTAAAGTCCTGAGTAAAGTAAAGTGCTGAGTTTGCCAGGATCTCCAGCGATCTACTGCAGTGTGTTGTGCAGCAACACACTTTAGCTCTTTAGGTCTGAGATATTTCTATCGAAGATTGTTTGATCATGTGACTTAAATGTATTTTGGCCGAGGAACATCAAACTCCTTTACTTCTGGACAGCTGTGAGGTTGAGACGTCTGCATCCGGTTGGATGATACGTAGTTTGTTGACTCGCACTCAACCATCCGACTTTCTCTGATATCTTCGGAACCCGATCGTCCCTTTCGTTGAGGTTTGACTTGAACCGCTCTTCCTCGTCTGCATCTCTTATCCCCCTCTTCGTAGCAGCAGGGCTCATGGAGACAGGGGATGGAGGGAAACGACAACAATTGTAAACATATTTGGCTGTCATTAAGTTAACTAATACTACACATAACCTTTATAAATCATGTAGATGTTTTAATATTGATAAAATACAGGAGCTTTCTACGACTAGGCCTAGAAAATCATGTCATGTCTCTTTTATTTAAAAAGATGTGAATTAGATGTTTATTAATCCCTCAGGAATGTGAATGATTGAACACATCTCAAAGTTAGGGTCATAAAACATTGTAGAGTGCCACGGCTAACAAAGTCAAAGTCCCATGTTGAGTTTGTCTCGGCACATGATTAGTTGTGAGTCCAGACACTTATTGCTTATCTGTTCTGAGAGCAGTTCCTAAAATAAGTTTATTAGTTCAGATTATAGACCCTTACAGTTTTATTATCTCTTGGTGGAAATCCGCCACATGCTGCTTCTTTGGCAGAAAGCGCTGGTAATTAAGGTCCACAGGCAAGTTCTGAAATAGCATAATACTGTACGTTGTAACAATGTGGTTGTGTGTGTCTCTGTTCCAGTGGCGAATGTGTGAGCCCCGAGTCGCTGTGCGGTCTGTTAGCTCGGGGGAGCGAGAGCAGTGCAGACGTGGAGTCGTCCGCTGCAGAGGCGGATCAGGATGTGCTTGACGACGCCGGGTAATGACACACACAACGCGTATCAGGCGCAGCACCAGCAACTCCACAAACGTCGAGAGCAAACGCAACACGCACAGCCCCATTCTCTAGAAAATACCACCACCCATTCTACATGGTTCCATTACACCGAGCACATTATTTATGAGGGTTATTTCCCATTTGGTGTTTTTCTGCCAAAATACAATTTCCAATGCTTTAGGACGAGGCTCAGGAGTCGAGGGCGAGGTTGATTGGTCAATGTTGAATGTTGCATCCATCATCCGATGGAGCGTCCGTGCACTCTGACCTTTGCTTCTACAAATACTCAGGTCTTCAAAGGCCACGTCTCCCAATTCTCTTGTGTTTTCCTCACATGACTTAAAGTTTCAAGTCCTTTATTTTCCCTTTCACACACGTACAGTAACTACAGCGACTATGAGGACGCAATGAGTGTAAATCATTTTCCGGTGAATTCTTCTGTTGCGCTTGTGTCTCTTGGTATTGAGCTCCTGCGAAGGAGACTCTCAAATTCTGTAATTTGATCTGAGAATACTTCTGTTAAACTTTAAGTGCACCCGTCAAAAGTTCCACTTGCAAATTAAACACTAATCCAATCACAATTCTTTTGATTCATCATTAACTATAAGCTTCCTTTTTTTGCACTGCATTGATTTATTAATCGGTACCAGAAAGTAGCCCCAATTACCACGGACATACAAATCAATTATAAAGCCTTATAATGGTTACTTTTCGGTTGATTTTCTTTATTCCCACATGAGGCCCAGAGATCAGTGATCATTTCCAGAAATTGTTCCAATTTACTGGATTTTGGCTTGGGTAATATAACTGGCGTTTTAGTGTAAAGAAATCCATAACCCAAAGTGTCCTAATAAATGTCAGTCCCCAATGACCGCCACTGTTGCACATGGCTGGATAGACACACTGGTCTCCGAGCTGTCCTTGAAAGAAATGATTCACTGGCATGAACGTCTGCAGATATATCATTTGATTTGAAAGTGAAAATATGATTACCGTTATTATCATTTTCACCATAATCACTTTAAAACTTGCTTTTTAAAAAAATGTCCCCTTCCCTTCTTGTGTTTTTTTGCCCTTCACATTTCACAGCAGTGCTGCCACAATCTGAAAAAAGAGTCCCATAACATGTGAGGTACTTTATACTGGATACCAGCTCAGGTTAACACCTCACAGGCATACTGTCCTCTTCCTCTTCCTCTTCTCAGCAATGTTCATCCCATTGTCAACTAGAATGGAGGTGTTCTTTTCCCCTTGTTTCTCTTATTCTCACATCTGGTCTTAATACCATGCTCCTATGCCATATCTGCATTCAAGTGTTGCTGTTATTGTTCCTAATATCCACACTGGCCCTATGACATGTGAGCATTGTAATAACATTTCCTTTATGTGTTTGCAGTCAGGATGTTTATCACAGTTGGGGTCAGCTCACTTTCATTGCATCCAATTCAGTAAACAATGTGGACATCCCAATCGGTGTCCATGGTCAATTCAAGAGATTCATTACTCGGTGTGTACTATAGTGACAGAGGAAGCTGATTGCTCCGTGCAGAGTGGTGACGCCTACATGTACCAGGATGCATTGCGTTTGAGCTTCTGTCCAACGGTGCAGACATTTTTGAGCACACACTGCAAACCTGACCTGCTGAACACTCCCTTTACTCTTTACCCTCTCACACCACTTTCCTCCTCGTATGCCCCTCACCCCCACCCCCACCCCACCCCTCACCCCTCAACCCCACCCCTCACCCCTCACCCCTCAACCCCACCCCCACCCCCACCCCTCACCCCTCACCCCTCAACCCCACCCCCCGCATCAAAGGACGCAGCTGGATTTTTCTTTTTACTGCAAACCCGGCTCTCTGGCTTTATATAAAATACATTAAAGAAATGTATTGCTTCAGTTGACATTTACAATCAACACTGATTTAACGTCCACATTTATTATGCCAAAAATGTCCCCTTTAAACTACGCTGGCCTACGCTGGCGAAAGTTGAAAGAAAGATGGTGTTCTTTTACTCCAAAGCTTGAAGTTGCTTGTTGTTTATGAGAGCAGACTTTCAGGCCACACAATGAATTCTAAAATAGACACTCGAGAAAAGGGAAGTTTTTACTGGTATTTCCCCTTTTTTAATTGAAAATGAGTTGTTCCCAACCGTGGTGTGTTTCCGTGGTACTGCAGTGTTCTGTGCTCTGTAAACCTTTTGGCTGCCACACTGCTCCCCTGGACTAACACACGCTTCTCTTGCACACGGTGATGTCTGCTCACTGTGTGGGCCGTGCAGGTTGTTTCATTTCAGGTGTTGCTCCTTCTTCTCCCCATCTGGTGACATGACATGCAGGGAAAACCTGTTTATTGAAGGCAGAATGAAGGGGTGGGACTCATTCGGACTCATCCAAACATAAGCTCTCAATCATCGCTTATGATGGCCCATTACAAGTGTGTTGTGGTGTCTGCATCTGTAGAGAGCCTGCACACGGTCTGGATTTCCTCATTTTGGACTGTTGGGGATGTTAGTTCTGAAAATGGCGGACACACCGCCGGAAAAAAAAGTAATAAGCACGGCGAAAAGCCAAGTGGAAAAAAGCTCGCTCCAAAACGAGAGTGAATGTGGGGTTGGCTTCTAACCGCTTGTCCTCAAACCACAACCGACAAAACCCGACTCATTCTGACTGTGTAACACTGACCGGTGTCTGTTTGAAAACTACAAAATAATCCACAGCATTAAATGTTGAATGCCTGGTAGCAATGTATTCCACCAAGGGGCGACTCACAAACTGTGCTGAGTTCTGGTTCTGTATCCAGACGTCGCCCCATTATCTGTCATGCAGTGTGAGAAGGAAGAGGATCCAAGATAAACAGCTCCCTGCTGTGTTTTCAGTGGACCTATACCTGTACCTATACCTGTACCTGTACCTGGACCTGTACCTGGCGGTTGTTGTGCCATGATCAACATGTCCCAACGGTGTCTCCTTCCACAAGGATGGCGCCTCAGACGGGCGACATTAGCAGCTTTCTAACATACATGTCCTGGTCGATCCTCTCAGTCCGTCTGGCTTCATGTTGTCTGACGTGTGCCGCTCTCACGTTGCAGTTCATTCCAGTTGTAACGGTCAGTTGCTGAACGTGTTTTCTCTTCTGTGACCTCCCTATCTCTAGCGGCAGGTGCGAGGTCCAGCCGGTGCAATCCTCTGCCTGTTGGTGTGGTCCTCCACCCAGCACCTCTCCTCCGGTCATTGAGGTCACTCAGCTTAACCACCAGAAGCTGCAACAATAACAATGGACGCTGATACCCCTCTCCTCCCTTTTCTCTCCATTTGCTCCTCCCCTACTTCCTTATGTTGAAGCGCTATTCCATGATCTCTGTGGGTTTTTTGGCCTGGTTTTCCTTATCAGTCCTTCCTCTAATCAAAACTCCAATTTTCTCTGTTCGCGTTCCACATTTGACCTCTGTTCAGTCCTGAAGATGGAGCTGAAGCAGCATTAATCACAAGAGCTGTGATATGTTCTGCAACGGCTCGTTTCACTTCCCACGATACGATGATGGGTCATGGGATATGTTATATGTCTGGCCCCTACAGAAGGTATCCTGAAGACCTCGTACAACATGTACAAGATTTAAAAACAATATCTCGAATGACATGGCTACAGTTATTTGAACCTCAGACTAAGTGGATCTGTGTGGGGATTTCTCAATCGTTTGCTTTTCAACCTCACACAGCGGCTGCTGGTCTGAATCAATTGATCTTGCGCATATAAGCCAAGGTTTGGCTTCCTGACAAAAAAAAATCCAAAATGACATTCACAATCATGACAATCTACGGAAAACCCGAACCGTCACCTCTCCAGTTTCTGCAGACGTGCATTATGGCATTATGGCCCATTTTAAAGGTTCTATAAACCAGATTCCAAAAATTAATATTGCGGCAAAAAGCTATTTGCAACGTAAAGACACACAAAATTGGGAAATACTGGAAGTGAACACGTCTCCATTACTACGGCGGCGCCTCTTGAATGCTCGCTGCCCTCGGAAGTGTCAAATGTTCTGCTTTTAAGTTAGCTCCTAGACCACGATGTCTAGGAGGTTGAGAACAACCTGCACTTATCAGCTGGCCAATGTTGGTCTGACATGGTGGAACAAGTCAACGCTGCGTAGCAACGGTTAGCGTGCTTAAGACACTGTCTAGAAATGAGATCCACCCGCGAACTATTGTGAAACATAACGTTAGCTGATCTAACCCGGCTAACATAATGTCCTTGTAATAGACTTCAATTTGACTTTAATCAATTTAAATTATATAGTGATCGGTTTTATTATCGACGCCAGCCATGTTCGTGAGTTCAGAGTAACCAAGGAGGGGTTTGGCTGAAAGTCATCAGCTAACGTGGTTGACAGTTGGCTGCGATTTTTAAAATTCAACAGTCTTCGGTAATGGCCGCTCTGCTTGGCGCTCATATTACCGCTGATATTGCCGCGTTCCAAAGCCTTCCCCTTGAGGTAAACACTGTTAGCTCTCAGCACCGGCAGCGGCGTTGCATGCATAGTCTGTGCTCACCGTTAGCTGCTAGCTGCAGGCTCAGCTGTCTCCATGTTGAGAGCCGTATGGAGGCAATTGATTTGCTTTGCGTTCTGTATTCAGATATCCACGTCTAAGATGTCAGCCACTATATTGATGTAAATTAGGTGTATGGATTTTTTTTTTGAGTTGCCCACAGTGCTGGAAAATGTAATGAGAAAACAGTAATCCACTGATTATCCACAGACAGTGGAACCGCCATCGACCGGACCATAATCCCTCTTCATAGGGCCATCTGTGGGTAACATTATGAGGAACCGTGACCGCTGCATATTAAACCAGAACTATCTGCACTGCTAGATTTCTCTGAGAGTCGGGTGAGAAGAGTTCATACAGCCTGGATGAACTGACCTTTTCCATCTCGGGTTAGTAATCTTGAGAAACTACCAAGAGTAGACTAGATGTTAACACTGCAAGCAGCGGCACTCGGGTCGGACCAGAGTCTTGATAAGTGTGTGACTATAAAGCACGGTCACAAGCGGGTCGGGTCCGGTGGTTGATTAACGCATCATTTGCATGTCCGAAAGCCATATGAAAACACTTGAAGTGCAGTGGTTTCACTCTTTGATGATGATTTCATGAAGTGGAGAACAACCACAGCTCTTTTGATCCGTCTCAAGCTCGACATGGAAAACGGGTCATGTGATGCACTTTATGGATGAATGGCAGCCCATAATGTTAGCTCGGATATGGTTTGTGCTACTTCATTTGTTCGAGACAGAAACCTGCCTTTTCAACCACTGAATCTGTCTCGAGTCCCAACTGGATCTAATGTCAATTTGTGTTTAATGTACGTGAGTTTTGTTTTCTGTAAATTCCCTTCACGCGTATTTCTAAGTGCCTTGAACATCGTTCACCTAACTTTTCTTTTGATGTGTTTAAACAGCTTTATAGATTTGTGCAGAACGTGAAACAATTCAACTTTGTTCCTCTGATGGAAATAATCTTTGAAATGATCCACATGTGTCGGCGGTTGCTTGGAACAGACTTGTTTTGTCATGTTACATGAATTAATATGAAGTCTCCGTGACACAAGTACACCTATAGTTGCACTATGAAAGGCTTAAATGAATAACTATTCGTGTCACTATTAACGTCCTGGATTTAAAGGGGCGTATTTCACTGAGAAGTCTGCTCTGAAATGAATGAACACATGTTACAGCAGAGATGTTTGTCAGAAAGAAATCTTGAATTCACCCACAATTAAACGTGGAATGATCTATTGACGACACGTGTATGTTTCTTCTTATTTAAAGCTTTCATGAAATTGGAGTAGCAGTTTGTGCTTGATTGAAATAAACTGACAGGTCCGATAATAACCTAAAGATTACGGTAAGCCCCATGTAATGCTTTCAAGATGTAATAAATTCTTTTCACGGAGATATCCTCTTTCATTTCCATAGTATCTTTTCAGGCGTAAAACAACAACTTCAACTGTTTCCCCAGAATCTGTCTGACGAGGATATGCTCGTAACTCCATGGCTTCCCCGGCACAGCTTCTAATTGCAGGTATTTGATTTCCCAATGTGGCTTTTCACAGATTTTTTTTTTCTCCATCCAGCTGTTCTTTTGTTATCTCAGCAGGATGATGGTAAGGCGAGACTATAATTTTAAGTACACTGTCATTTAGAGGGAACTTTGGATTCCTTGCTTACTGTATGGGCCTCACCAATCATTCCCAAACATATTTTCTACAGCCTTGAACTTTTGGCAATTTGGCAAAACTCTTTTTATTTTCAACATTTGTAAGACGACAGGAAAAAGGACATCCGCAAATGATTTGATCCACAAAGGAACACCTAAAAAGATATTAGAAACACTTTGCTGTTTTTCCAAAATTAGTTTCCAAAAGTCTTGCCATGACCTGTGAGAGAAACCGACTTGAAACTCCGGCATAAACAAATTCAGAGCGCAGGTGCATACATCCGCTTTGTGCAACGGCGCTCTACTCATAAACGGCAGTCTCATATTCAATTCAGTTTATTTTGTATAGCCCAATATCATAAATTACAAATTTGCCTCAGAGGGCTTTACAATCTGTACACATAGACATCCCTGTCCCAGGACCTCACATCGGATCAGGAGAAACTCCCAACAAATAGAAAAAAACCTTTCAAAGGTAAAAAATGGAAGAAACCTTCAGGAGAGCAACAGAGGAGGATCCCTCTCCAGGATGGACAGATGCAATAGATGTAATGTGTACAGAAGGAATCATTACAGAGTAACAACACATTCAATGAGGATGTCAGAGTGTATGCATAATTCTGATGGCCCTTTAATGATTAAAAAAAAGAAGAAGCTTTATACACTTCATTCCAGGTGTATAATTCTATCTAAAGTGCACACACAAGTAGGTGGCCAGCTGGTAGCCTGTTATTTAAGTACAACTTTGTATATAAATAACGTGTGTTGTTTCCCAGCCAGCTGCATAAGTACTGTAATTTATTATTTATTTATGACTTAATACCGTTGGACATTCCGTGAGGTGTCACTGCTGTGGCCTCATCTTTACATCTGTACTGAACGGATTAAACTAAATTCCACCAGCATGTGCTCACCTGCTCCTGAGGAAACAATACTTTGGACCATGTTGACACAAACATTCCTGGCAGCTACAAAGCTCTCCCCCCTCGGACAATTAGACCACATTTATCTGCTTCTCATGCCAACAGTCTCCTAGTAAAAAGGTCAAATCGTCAGAAATAAACAGTTTTTCTGTGGACACATTAGGCTGCAGCTGCTCCTCAGGACTGCGCAGACAGCACATGTTCTTAAGTAAAAAAGCTGTCTAGGCTAACTTCTGCTAACGGTGAGCTGAGCGAGCCAACTTCAGCATAATGTGGCAGGCAGAAATAGTAGAGCACAACACACCAGGTGCATCACACTCCTGTGACCAATCATGCTTTAGTTTAGACAGAGGTTCGGACCGCCCCAGCTCATTTGAATATACGGACACGTAAATGTCACACATAAATAAATGAAGAAATACGCGTGGACACATAAATAGAGAAATGAAGAAATTCAGAAATGTAGAAATATATTTATTTAATGATGTCCTGTTGATTTATAACTTATATTTATTCATTCCTGTATGTATTTATTTATTTATACATTTATTTAAGCATTTATTTATACATTTATTTAAGCATTTATTTATTTATACATTTATTTAAACATTTATTTATTTATTCCTATATTTATTCATGCATATATTTATTTATTTATACTTAAGTCATTTTGAGTCCTGCATAGAGGGCAGCGCGGCCAGCTCATGTTTGCGTGCTGCGACACATTAAAACATTAAATAGCCGAGAGGTTTTTTTCAGCGTGATAAATACGATGTGTGGCGGGAGTGCGTGACTAAAGACCGAAATGCGTGACTGTCACGCTCAATGCGTGACACTTGAGAGCCCTGCTTTACGTATCTGTAATGTACCGTGTGCGCGCGTGTGTGTTGTGTGAAGAATTACTGATGAGACATGAAATAACCAGTAGCCAATTGAATAAGCCCCTTTTGGGCTTATATATTTGTAAATCTGACACTGAAGGAGTCAGTGCCTCACCAACCATGAACCTCACCGCACGTCACTGCTGTCAATAAATTATAGCTGTAATATCCCCCACATATCTATCAATTTTTGCCCATGGAAAAAGTGTTCCCTCTTATTACAGCTTTTATTGTGTTCCAGAAAATTACTGCGGATACTTTCCCGGAATCATTAAGTTTTAGATTTAGTTTTAGATTTCTTCCTTTAGTTTCCAATGTTTTTGGATAATTTAATATATTTGAGTTAAATATTAGTTTCCATATTGTTTTTCCAAAATTATCACCAACTTCTTGGTCTTTGACAGTAAAAGCCATTTCAAGGGGCATAATAATATAATTCTTCAAACTGAACTGGAACAAAAAAATCAAGCAATTCAAAATACTTTGGAATCAAGACCTTGACATCAAGTTTCTGTCCTTTCTCTCTCCTGTTGTGGCTGGATTTCTTCCTTTTGGTCCATCCTAACTAATCTCTTAACCTGATCATATAAACTTGTATCTCTCTCCTATCTGACTGCTGGTGAGACGCCACAGAATACTCACCCTCTGGACCTCAGTAATCAAACACCCACAGGACTCAGAGAGTTTGGATCAGAGTTCAATTCACGTAGATTTATTTGTAACCAACAGTTTCACAAATAAACCTGGTCTGGGTATTAAAGACAACGACCTCCCTCCACATCTGTCTTTCCCAAGCCCCGAACAAACACATACACATATTATTTATACATCAGCCTCAATGCAGGTGCCGCCTCCGTCCACTCCCTCATTACATATCAGTTCTCGTCACTCAGAGTGACCTTAGGTGTGACCCCTGTCCCAGTCCAAGCTGGTTACTTTAAGGAATGTGGAGGTTTCTTGCTGACGTCTCCCCCCTCGTTACTTCCCTTATCGTTATTGTGTCTGAGCCTCCTGGTCCTCTCTGCAGTCTCCTCTCTAACGGTTAAGACTGGAGCAGCACAAGGCCGCTGGGTCTATCTCTGTCTGGCGTTGTTGACCCTTGTCTGAGGGAGAGAGCTGTGTGTGCCCTCTCAATCATCTTTGTAGATGTAATTTAAGCCTAATATAACACCATGTAAAAGTTTAATACACACTAAGTATATATGTTGTGGAAACACATAATTTGAAACATTTTAACCACCACATTCCCCCCTTGGGAGACCCACGTCTTCCACAAAACATTAAATGTTGTTGCTCCTGTGACTCTTCGGGTTCATGTACTTTGCATACAGCAGGAACCGCTCATGCATCAGGTTACTAGCACCTGGTGGATGAATGCATGAGCTGCTGCAGGTCTTCTTTGGGGTCGGGTCCTTTGGGGCGTTATTGCTTATATCTTGTTATCCATTATTATCACATCACATAAGTAAACAGAAATGCCCTTTTATAAGGGTTACACTCTACTAATGTCACTTAAGGCAACCCGACATCATCGCAGGTCAATCTGACCTTTAGTCCGATAATGGCTGTTACCTCCTATTGCTAGGGACCACGTCTTCTTCTTGGGGGTTCCATGAGACGGGCATTGTTCTTTCAGCTGGGCTCCCCATATTGTTTTCCTCCTTTCTGTGAGTGTGAAGGTCATCCCCCTCTCCAGCTCCCTCAGCCGTCTGCTGGTGTTCTGGTGTGGATTGGCCACGCCTTGCTTCTCCTCTCCTCTGTGGCCGGCAGGGCTTTGCCGTGATGGTCTCCTGCCCTCTGGCCTTCCTTCAGGTGCTTCTGCCTTGGTGCAGTGTGTGATGTGGTTCCAGTGTGATTTCTCTTCACTGCGATGGGCGTGGCCAGTCCCATCAGGTAGGGTCCAGTCTGCCGTGGCTCGTCCCCCTTCCTCGGATGGACCTCCTTCTCCTGTGGGTCTGGGCCGACGTGCCTCTCCTCCGTGGCTCCTTCCACCTGTTGACACAGTGCTTCCTGCCTACCTGTTGCTCCCTGGACATAGCTTCGTATTTCTTTGGCTAACACCTTCCACGGGGACCTTTATGAGGTCTCCCTGGTACGGTACGGGCCGAGGCCGTCCGGTCAGCCTCTCATGGGGAGTTAACTGTGTACTACGGCTAGTTTGTATTCTCATGCTCATTAATGCCAACGGCAGAGCCGTCAGCCAGTCCATTCTAGTCTCCCTGCAGATTCTGGATAGCTTTTCTTTCAGCGTACCACTAGCTCTCTCTCTCTCTGGGACTGGGGATGATGCCCCCAACCTAACCTCTGCTTGACCCTTAATGACAGATATATTTATTCATTATCGTGTTGTCAAAAGACACAACAAATTACTCACCTGACAAAATCAAGACTGTTTGCTGTTCCGGCTTCTCAGTGGTGGCCCGAGCTCCTCGCTGACATCAGGACAGCAGAAAGTCTCTATATCCTCCGCCGGAACCTAAAAGACACACCTTTCCAACAATACCTTGGATAAAAACAGATTAGCACTTCAGTGGCATTTACTTATGGTTTTACTTTCTTAAAGAAATGTTACCCTCTTGATTGTTGTAGTTCTGAGTTTGTACTCATGGTTGAATACAAGTAAGTCGCTTTGGACAACCACATCAGCTAAATGACTTGAAATGTAAAAAACTGCGTCCCCTTATCAGAACTCATTATTGGACTTACTTCTCTGGTTAGAAACTAAGCTCCAGTTATAGCCTCAGCTTTGGCTGCTGGGCGGCTTCCCTCCCTCTGCTGAATCTGTCACTCACCACCAACACATATTGTTTTGCTTACCTGTCTGATTATATCAATAAAATCAAATAACACTATGGCCGTCTGGAGCTGGAATATGGCCTCTCGGAGCGATATGCGACTTTCTCATGTCGTGCTCCGCAACTTACGCCTGATCGCACAAGACTGTTGA
Organism: Pseudoliparis swirei; assembly: GCF_029220125.1. Classification (NCBI taxonomy): domain Eukaryota; kingdom Metazoa; phylum Chordata; class Actinopteri; order Perciformes; family Liparidae; genus Pseudoliparis; species Pseudoliparis swirei. The sequence goes on from NC_079403.1 coordinate 16,932,510, forward strand.
CCGTGGGTAACCCGTATCGAGACCACCAGGTAGCCTGCAAAGCCTTCACCACCTCCCCCCTGGCTCCCTGGAAATCACCATGAGCCACCAAAACCAACTGAGGAAGGAGTGACACAGGTGCTACCATCAACCACCGTATGAGACCGGACCTCCCTGTTCACCTTAACTGCTCCTCTTGAGAGGCAGTCGACTCAACCTCCACGAGAGCCCTCGTGTAGGCTGTAGGATCATTGTCCTCACTCCCATCATGGAGTGTTCATGAACATCTCCTGTCTGATATATCACAATACAAAATCAAAAGAAGTACCGTGAGCGGCACATTTAACAACATCATGGAGTGCAAAAGTTCTGCACTGAAAGGACCGTGCGTGGAAGCCTCTCTGGCGTCCACTTGCACCGACTAAGTGAACTACGTGACATGCTGCACCCTGTCCTAACCGACAGGCTGCGGCCAGAGCTCTTGACTCACCTGCCTGTGCAGACAAAGGAGAGAACACCGGTCCAGCCAAGAGGGTCCGGTACGAGGTTGACTCCGGCGTGGGAGCAACCACAGCAAAACCTGCCACAGGACCCGAACTTGACCTGTAACCCGAACCATCAACAACCATAGAGATCTGGGGTGCCGGTAATGGCCCCGCCTCCAGATCATCACACGCCCTGAGTAGGTCGTTGGATATTGCCACGCAATCGTGAGGACTACCTTCATAAGGAAGATTAAGATGCTCTGCCGGCTTAACCGTGCAACAGCGTGCAATCGTTATCTCAGTAACGGAAAGTATGACGTCATAATTTAAGCGTTGCGCATTTGTGATTACAAAATTTGGTGCCATGAGCATGGCGTGAAGACCATGGCCGGTGTACAACGTCAAAGCATGACCCATGGAAATCGTTGAGGCCTTCTCGTAAGCGTACGCTGCGGCTGCTAACCCCTGTAGCAGGGAGTTATGCCTCTGACAGTTTGCGTTGCGTGCTAAAGCAATTTACAGTTGAAACGGTCTTGATAAGTCAGGGTTCGTCAAGGCAGGTGCCCTGATGAGATCAATCTTTAAATGTAGCCACGCCTCCTTCACAGTGTCTGACACTGTCGGGAACTTTGTTTTGTTTTGACCGCCCAATTTAACCTGATTCCGTAGAGGTTGAGACTTGAGAGCATAATCTGAAATCCACGGACGGCCATAACCGCCGTTTACCAAAGATTAAACCATTGTTTGATCGTTGTGGGGCGTGGTGCTGCCGCAATTACCGTGAGATGTTCCACTGCAATGGATCTAGTTGGACCTTCTAGTTTTTTGTCCACTATATTTAAATTTTAACTTAACAGAACTTCATATTTATCTTTTGGTTAATGATTGATGGTGCATCTTGTTAGCCTTGTGGCAAACGCGTGGACTGGTATTGTAGACCGTCTAAGGACAACAAATATCGCGAATTTGGGTGCTAGGAGACACTGCACACTTAAGAACATTTGTTGCTCTTGGGTCATGAGTCAAAAAGCCATTTGTGGGAGTCATGTTTTGGCCTGGGATAAAGAAGAGTATTACACGGACTACAGTCGGTTCTAACACTACTTCTTCCAGCAAACCGGAAATTACACAAAGGATATCGTCTTTTCTATGGAGGTTTGGCATTCGCTTTGAGTTGGATGAGTACCTGTTCCACTGATTTAGGAGTTGACCTCCGTGCCTCAGGAGCTCAAAGAGGTGCTTGTTGTAATGCTGCAGTTGGTGGGCACACTGCCAGATCAGGTGGCATGCCCGATGGATTACCCCCTGACTAGGGACATCCATCTGAAAACACACGGCAGGAACAGTCATTATTTTGTATGAAATCGGCTCATTGGTCCTTGGTTGTACACACACTGTCTCTCATGTTGCTGGTGGTATTGCAGAAGTTTGACTCTCGCCAGCAGGTGCTGATGCAGCTGCTGGGGGTTGAGCAAGGTGCCGGTGTAGTACCTCAGGTTGGCCAGAAATCGCGGGTGCACTACCTCCGCCCATCCGCTAGATGGGCACATAGGCGGCCAAGGTGGTTTCTTCCTGTTGGAGTTCTGGAGCATGGGGCATACGCTTCCCCCTCTCGTCTCACCTCGGTAGGGAGGGGTCTCGACCCTCCCCTCCAGGACTTCATGCTTCTCCAAGCTCGAGTCACAGACCGAGTGCTCCAGCTGGGCCTCTGTTTCCGCTAGTGTCTCCCTCAGCTTCTCCCACGTGGTCACTGACGGTCACTCACTGGTCTCGCTGGGTCGAGTGTTTCACCTGGGCGGCGGCATGTTGTTCGACCCAGCCCAACACTTCAAAGGAGTCCAAAATGTTATTTTCCCAAGTTATGCCTCTGTAGCGCGTATGGCTCATAGTTCGATCCTCCCAATAAGAGGCCTCTGGCTCTTTAGTTTCCTTCTGTCATTCAGTCACACACCGCCGGATTTGGACCAATGGAGTCAGGTCCTCCATTTCTCCTCTCTTTTTTTTTTTATGTACTGGAGACACTTTTGGATGGCATTCCTCAAACTCAAAGACTACTTATCTAAACAACGTATGTCTAATTATTATTTAAATCATTATCCTTTGAGTAATTTACACCTCTGTCTTTCTACAGGCTCACTTTATTTGGCTTGTACTTGGGGTGTTAAATTAATAACGCTATGTCAATCATCAGTATGTCAGAATGTCATCAGTCCACTGACCTCTCTATACACTGCAGCACACGGACCTGTCACACCCTGAGAGGGCACGCAGTTCTGTCATTGCCTCGCACTGGACCCACAACAATCTTATTTTAATTTCCCCAGTTATTACTGGAGGGCCAACGCCCATTAAATTTCCCGCATATGATCAAATAATTTGCCATTTATCTAATTCTCTTTACCATACTCTTTCTGCCTTAATAACAATGATCTTATCCCTGATTAAAAGCAAAAACAAATGAGAAAGGGAGCGCGGTAGTCACAATATGCTCTCCTGCTCGTGTCAGTTTTTATTTTTATTATTTTATCAGTCAAGAAACGCGCGTGCACCGTAACCTTGACCCAAATCGGCACATATCCACCAGACTCTCAAGCTCGCGAGTTGTTGACACGTCGGTCTCGTTTGTCCGACACAGGGCAGTTTACGCCACATCACACTTTGTATGGATTATCTAAACAAAATATCAGGAAAATACATAAATCAATTTAACTGTATTAAAATGAAAGGAAGGATTCCTCTCTCTTCCCGCGTCACACACTAGTGTTGACAGCACACAGTCTCCACTGACACCCGGTCAGATACCACACAAGGTCACCACAGGGTCAACAATCATCGAAGGATCTTGCTCAGTATTTATTTCTTACAATACTCAAAAATGATCACCAAACATTCCAAATGATAAAAACAAAGTATAATTTTATAAAACAATAAGGCGTTCTATCTGTGAATGACTGATTCTTGTGCCTCCAACTGTTGAATGTTGTATGAGAGTGTAATCTAATTCTAGTTTAAAAGTTCTTATTCCTCCTTATCAGTATTTTATTCCTGTTCCTACCCTCACCACTTTTACTCATTAATATAATTAGTTTTAGAGATTATTCCCTATCTCTCCTGTTTTGCAGTACCCTATCTGCCCACTGGGGTATGAGTCTCCCTACCTCTAGAGGAGCTTTTTGTATGGGTGCAGTACCACCCCCGACCACTATGTGTCTCCCTTCTATCCTGTACCTTGAGGCACTCTTGTCTCCTCTTTCCCTATTTCTGGCCTCGCCCTTCCTGTCCACGAGGGTTAGCTGGAGGCTAGCCCTCCTGACTTAATGCTCTCTCTCACTTCACTCCTGTCTTATCAGCTAAGAAGTGCGTGTGTATTATGTTTATCATGTAGCGCACCCACCAGTTAGATTATCAACAGAACATTCACAAAATGCTCATTGGTTTATATAAAATGATATTGAATAGTTCCCAGCGGAGCTTTTATTCCTTTTAATTCCACCTCTTCAGCTTCAGACTCACCTCTTTTTAATGTATTAATGTAGGTATGGTTCCTAGTTTTATCGATATATCCCTTGTTAAACATCGCTTTCCCTTTTTCTCGAAATAGTTAAAGCAACACACCCAAGTTCATAACAAATGACACATGCTCCAAGAGCGTGCGCACACACACTCCCACATACACTCACACACTCTCACACACTCTCTTGGCTTCCCCAAGGTTCCTGTCTGCAGCTTGTGACACAGTTCTGTCTTCTATATGATACAATTCTAATCAATCGGTCCCCGTTTATTTTATAAGCTATTTCTAAACTATGGGTAGAGGCTTATTTAACTGTTGACAACAACATTTAGTTTTTCCAATCACAGACAGTCTTAAGACAAAGGGTCGTCTGCACACCTGTTGTTTATGAGGCCTCTTGTTGTCAACCGCCAAACCGCCGTAGACCCTCGTCAGGGGTCTGTGAAACGTCTTCAGTCTTTATCTTAAACCAGGTCACTAATCTGAGTTTGGGGTCCCCTAAAGTCATATTCAGTTATTTATCTACCAAGCTAGAACACATTAAAGCAACATACACAGATCAGGGTGAACGTGAGTTAATGGCCATAACTCACGACAACTTCATTTCAACAAGCAGGCAGTTCATTAAGCACAGCTGTGATTTAAAGAAAAACACACGTTTCACAGCATTGTACACTTCAACATAACAGGAGCTTTTCACACACACTCCCTAAGCATTCACCTTTTCACACACTCGTCAATCACACTCTCTTTTATCAAATTTTACTCAACCACAATAAATATCACTTACGCACTCTAATCACACACACGCTTGTGTGGGTCTTGAATGGATTTCACAGAGGTTTAATTGGACATTTGCAGAGTGTTATCACTGGGTAACCATGACAACACCAAGCCAAAGAAAATAAAAAATCGAAAATCAGTAGTCTATCTGTCAGTTTTCATTCTGACACGTTTCTAACTATTTAGTCACTCTATTGTCTATGATGTTTCACACAAGCATTACAATATGTTACATGCATCTCAGTCTGTACTCCAAAGCAACAAACTCACACTGCTCAGTGGCCACGAGACTTCTCCCTGTCACACAAAAATTGCTCAATTACCCATAAAGCTTTTCACTGGGAGTTTCGCACTCAGCCTCATTGGAAATCACCCAAGAAGCCTTTCACTGAAATCCCGCACTCAGTCTTCTATGTTAACGAGTCTTTGCTCACTTAACCATTGGAGCCTTTCACAGAGAGTTTCGCACTCAGCCACTTGTAAATATATAGATTATGAGGCCTTTCACTGAAATCTCGCACTCGGCATCCCTGTTAGCGAGACTTTGCTTAATTAATCATTGGAGCTTTTCACAGAGAAATTCGCACTCAGCCTCATGGGAATAGACCATGAAGCCTTTCACTGAACTCTCGAACTAGGCATCCCTGTTATCAAGTCTTCACTCAATTAATCACTGGAGCTTTTCACAGAGAGTTTGCACTCGGTCTACTTGATTAATATCCAGAAACCTTTCACAGAACTCTCGAACTAGGCATCCCTGTTAACGAGTAAGGAAACGCCTCCGGACTCCTACACACCTATGCCTTGTAAATCACCCGAGCTTTTTAACATTAACTTCACCTGGAGGACTTCACCTGTTCAGACTCAGACATCCAGCACACACATGGAGCACAGACCTACAACCTACAGCTCGTGCCCCGGAATCACGCTTCGTGACCTCCAACCAAACTCAATGCAGTTCAATTCGTGATCACTCCAACCTATATATCAATTGTTAATTAGTTTGATCAACAATTATGCCACAGTCCAATCAGAATTAAAGCACATTACCATCATTACCATTTACACTAGTGGGGTTCAATAAATGATTACTGAGAGTCGTCTGTATCTTACGGTTACAGGGTGTCCCGGGAGGCACTCCGTCACAGACGTCCCTACCCCTCACAGACTGAAGTCCCCGATGCAGAAACTTTTTAGAAAATGGCTTCTTGCTCACCTTTTTGTCGACGCGTCTCGGATCGGTCAGTCTGTGAGAGAGGTGAGGCAGCCCCGCTCCGGCCTGGCCCCCGCGGACCCCTCCTGGCTGGCTCGCCAATTGTTGTGGCTGGATTTCTTCCTTTTGGTCCATCCTAACTAATCTCTTAACCTGATCATATAAACTTGTATCTCTCTCCTATCTGACTGCTGGTGAGACGCCACAGAATACTCACCCTCTGGACCTCAGTAATCAAACACCCACAGGACTCAGAGAGTTTGGATCAGAGTTCAATTCACGTAGATTTATTTGTAACCAACAGTTTCACAAATAAACCTGGTCTGGGTCCGGTATTAAAGACAACGACCTCCCTCCACATCTGTCTTTCCCAAGCCCCGAACAAACACATACACATATTATTTATACATCAGCCTCAATGCAGGTGCCGCCTCCGTCCACTCCCTCATTACATATCAGTTCTCGTCACTCAGAGTGACCTTAGGTGTGACCCCTGTCCCAGTCCAAGCTGGTTACTTTAAGGAATGTGGAGGTTTCTTGCTGACGTCTCCCCCCTCGTTACTTCCCTTATCGTTATTGTGTCTGAGCCTCCTGGTCCTCTCTGCAGTCTCCTCTCTAACGGTTAAGACTGGAGCAGCACAAGGCCGCTGGGTCTATCTCTGTCTGGCGTTGTTGACCCTTGTCTGAGGGAGAGAGCTGTGTGTGCCCTCTCAATCATCTTTGTAGATGTAATTTAAGCCTAATATAACACCATGTAAAAGTTTAATACACACTAAGTATATATGTTGTGGAAACACATAATTTGAAACATTTTAACCACCACACTCCTCAATCTGGATGTAAAGATGATCAATAAGACACAAGCTCACATGATGGAAAACGTCACTCCATTCATAATTCACACATATCTTTCTTTCAGTCATTTTATTTATCATTTATGACAAAAAAACAAAATCTTTGTTGTATATATATATATATATGTGTGTGTTTTCATGTTCTGTTTTTGACAGTTATTATTAAAGACATTATTAGTATTATTGTTATTAATGTTATCAGCCAACATATTATTCATTTGTAATACTATTATTAATCTCCTTATTATTCCTCAGGATATTGTTCCGTAGTAATAATGATGAATAGGGTAAATATAAACTGGGTCTGGGTGCTGCTTATTTAAAGGTAGCAAGCCCACAATGGGCCGGTCCTCTCCTTAAAGGGCTTCCAAAAAGCTGGATCTATCAGTCAAAATAAAAAAAATGGATAAATAAAATTCCAGATTATTAACTAAACCAGGAGACCCTGCCGGACTGATCCCTTTGTCCTTTCCAGAGCTGGTGGTGCAGATTCTGCTTCACTGAGCGGCTACAGGAGGCCCCCTGACTTCATAGTTATTATTATTGTCTTCATGAAGTTCTTTGACTGTTCCTCAACTCTGAGGGAGAACGAGGTTAGAGGCCTTCTGTCTGTTTTATGTCTCCACCATGTTGCTATGATTAAAAGTCTTTTCTCTGTTTTTTGTTTTGTTAAAACAATTTTAAAAATGATATACCTGGTTGTGTGAACCCCCAGTCTATTCAGTCCTCCACCAGGTTTCTCTACCATTATCATCCAATACTCTCAGCCTCATGGTTACAGGAACAGGAATTTTCTGATGTTTTCATTTAGACCTCTTCGTGTATTCCTTATGTCTGATTAGGATTCCCGGTCCAGAGTTGTGGGCAAGGCTGTTTCTGCAGCTTTTCCAAGGATTTTCTTCTGATATTTTATTTCTTCCTTCATTCTGAAACGAAGGAATCTGACGAGGAGGAATTTTAAACAAGGAGAAATTTTCCGAGGAGGAATCTGCCGAGGATCAATCTGCGCCGGACGCTTGCCGGAGGCAGTGGTGCTGATGCCTGGTGAGCTCTTTCTATCTATAGATCCTTCATGCCGGGAATGTCATGGTTCTTTATGGGCTTTTAACCCTTTCGCTTAGATGTCATCCTCGCAATCTTTCCGAATATAATAAACATAAACCACTCCTATCATTTTGACTTTCCGGATGATTTCTTGCACTTTTATTGAAAGACCTTTCGTTACGCTGCCATCCAGAACCGGAAGCCCCATCACTGACATTTCAAAAATATCACTGTGACGGCGAAGCGTTCCCATCTTGTGTCTGAAAGGTCGGCTGTGTTTCGTCAAAACGACTCCCCCATTCTGATAACGTGTTTTGTCGAACTGCTTCTACAGCTTGTCATAGGCAACATCCCAGATAACTGGGACTCTTGCCAAATTGCATTCACAGCCAACAGATAAAACAGAGGCTGGCCCCTCCGCTGATCTCCACCCAGCCCTCACACATTGAAAATACCAAGACCTACATCACACGGCTGTTTTAGTTCAGCTTAGTGTTAAAACACAAACAATTATCCCCATGAAGCTGTTTGGCGAGCGCAGCACTCCAAGTAGCAGGAAGAAACCTGCTGCTCAGCATCAGCAAAACCAAGGAGCTCATCGTTGATCTGAGCACAAACTACTGTGATGGACATCACACTGAGACAACAGCTTTACTTCTATGAAGCGACTTAAAAAGTCAGAATCCCCATGCCAGTGCTTGTTGACTTTTGCAGAGGAGCAACAGATGGTATCCAAACTGAAACATCACAAACTGACATGGCCCAGGCCTGAGATCCTGGAGGATCTGCAGAGTATCTGGACTGCTGAGTCAACATCCTGGTGCATTCGTGATGGAGAGGAGGATCCTGAAGAAATGAGTGTCCATATATAGAGCCCAGAACACAATTGGTGTCCATCTAGGATAGGATAACACTTTATTCATCCCCAAGGGGAAATTAACGAAGCAGCAGCAAACATGTTTACATATATACAATACCATAAAATAAAATAGCAGGGTACATTACATTTAAGAATTTAAACAAAGGAAATGAAAATGAAAAAATAATATATAAATGAAAGTGTATACAGTGTATCTAAAGTATAAAGCACTGCAGGTTTATTGCTGTACATTTGAGGAGGATTTGGCCAGAAAAGGTGTATTATGAAGTCTAATCGCAGGGGGCAGGAACGTTCTCCTGGTTCTGTCCTTTCTGTTGGAGAACGTGCTCCGCTGTCCCTGCAGTAGGTGGTGGAGAGGGGGCTAACAGTTCAATGTTCGGGCTACAGAAGCGCTCCTTTTTCCGCGGATCCTCCAGGATCTCAGGCCTGGTGCCGGGCTAAAGCCGCGGTTTGCTCAACACGATCAGCTGACCTTCACCGCAGCCGCTGGCACGCCACCATCTTGCAATGGGGGGTGAGACGAGGTGCCTGAGAGTCAATAATTAAAACAGCCACGGCCTGTTCACCCTGCTGGATTCTGGGAAGAGATACAGAAGATCAGCTCCATCTCATCCTCTGCACACCTCTCTTTCACCTCAGCTCTCTTCTAGAGAGCACACTGGACATTGCACAGCAACTATGCAGTGTACAGTATTTTGTATGGTTGTTCCTCTCACCACTACCTTTGCCCTTCCTTCATTCCCTATTTACTACCTCAGGTTGTTGGCCCTGTAACTTTAATATTACATATATCATATTTTCTCTCTTGTTTATTTATTTTCTGTGGCGTGGCCAGGCGCTCTGCAACCCTGTATTGTATAGTTGCAATTCAGTTGCAATGAGATGTTTCCTCAGGGACTCTGGTGCTGGCTAACTCTGCCGCTTTCGTCCACAGGAACACAAAAAGAAAGTTTCTCATACAGAGTGATTGTAAGGCTGAGCATGCTGTCCGTTTACTAAACATAATCAAGTAGTTATATTGGCTTTTTGTTTAATTCCATATACAACATGAACAATGTGTTTAAAACCCCAATATCAATCCAGGTTGGAAGGGTTGAACGAGACAAACGAAGACAAGCCCTAACTGGATGAACTCAACCATATGGACCACTTGGGTTCAGCACACGAGGTTGAACTTTGGGCGTAAATGCTAAATGACTTTGGATCTTTGATCTTATGATAGGGTTGTATATCCCCGTGGTAATTTAGTGTGCACAGCTCTAGGGCAGAATCGGTTCAGGGAATGATGTCCAACAAACATATAAAGACATTCTGGGAAGTTGGCATCAAAGATCATCAGCGTTCTTCTACGCTCCTTGTCCACCATTTTTCCTCCATGACTACACGTGTGGGGCGCTCATTAACAATGGACACGATTCATTTACCCTCAATACATTTATACACAATTCATTTACCCTCAATAAATGTACCCTCAATACATTTACGCTCGGTAACAGCAAGCAGTGCGTTGATGATCTGAATGTATTCCTGTGCTTTCAGTGATGAAAACGGTATAAAAGTAGCGGCGTGGATCAGAACCGTCAGCAATGCAAATATTAATGTATGTCAGAGTTGTGCAAGTGCAATGTCACGATGTGTCAAAGGTGATACAGAGCATCACCTAGCCAGCTAGTGAAGGACAAACAGCCCTGTGATCACCTGTGACCTGTAGAATGACAGTTGTGTGAATGAAGTTGTTAGAGTGACGGGATAAGCAGATATGGTCGATGTACTGTATATGTATAAGAAGAGTTTTCATGCAGTACTCGACTAAAACAGCCTGCAGCATCCTGTCAAACCGTTATTCAACCCATGCACGCCTGGATTCAGTTTGTTTTGTAGAGCCCATTCTCACAAATTTGCCTCTGTGGGCTTTACATGTCCATCACATGCCTTAAATGTGTTAACCCTCCTGTTACCTTAGGGTCAATTTGACCCCATTCAATGTTTAATGTCGGTGTTCTTTGGGGTCAATTTGACCCCAGGCTGTTTTTCACTGTGTCAAATATATAAGATATATCAACTTTTTTATATATTTAAAGGGCTATTTAGGTAGTCAACAAACAAACATAAAGTACCTCACACTTAAACTTGGAAAACAATATTAATTCTAATAATTTTCTGGAGGTTTTAATTGCTGGGGTCAAATTGACCCCACGGGTAAAATATGTCAGTAAATATAAAGGTAACAGGAGGGTTAAACATTGAATGGGGTCAAATTGACCCGAAGGTAACAGGAGGGTTAAATATACGCAGCGCCGCTCCCTGTATTTACTGTCGTCGAGCTTTCCATTCTTTCTGACCCCCTCAGATACTGGTATGGTTTACAATAACAGTGGCAGATTTACCACTCATAAGTCTTATAAGTGACACTCCTCCCCTCTACCTCCATCTGCCTGATGGATCATGGAGGTCTGGATCGTGGTCCACGACTACTACCAACTATTCATACACTATCATATTAATTTAATGTTTATGTAACTCTGTAATGATTCCTTCTGGTCACATGACATCTACTGCTTCTGTCCATCCTGGAGCGGGATCTTCCTCTGTTGCTCTCCTGAAGGTTTCTTCCCTTTTTTTTCCCCGTGAAGGGTTATTTTGGAAGTTTTTCCTGATCGGATGTGAGGTCCTGGGACGGGGAAGTCTATGTGTACAGACTGTAAAGCCCTCTGAGGCAAATTATTAATAACGGGCTATACAAAATAAATTGAATGTGTTGATAAAGAAATTAAACAACAGGTGGCCGATTCTGATGCTTCTGGCGTGACGTCTCATGCTCAGACTCCACCAAAGCAAATCATGCCACCTTTCTTGTCAGCTTTATGCTCAATACAGTATAGTAAGTCATAAATATAAAAGAAAACATAATCTAGTCCTGTGTGTCTGCTCAGCAATTTGTTGCGACCGTTGTGGGGCTTGGAGCCGCAGAGGGAGACAGAAGTGGAGAAGGAAGCTTGAGGAAGAGCAGACACCAATGACCTGTAGGAGGAGGTCAGCTGATGTGGAATAGATAGTTATTAATTAGTATTCTCATATTTGCACTCTCGTACAGAGAGAGAGAGGAAGAAGGTGAAGACAGCAGGCCTGTCCAAATGTATTCAGCATAATTAAGACTTAGATAAAAAAATTAAAATAATTTCAAAGACATATTACATTTAATAAGCCTATAAATAGGAACAAGCGACCAATTATAACTATGAAGATAAAGTAGACCCGAAAAATAGATCAAGAGTGAAACTCAAACCAGGCATATAACAGATGTCGAAGCCGTACCATCAGAAATGGTCCCTCTAGTCCAGCTCTGCCCAGTGGTCCCATATAGTGTTTATATGGCCCGCAGTAAACGTCACATGTTTGATAGCCTGGCGCCACAATAGTGGAACGAGCCCCCATTAACATCAGGACTGCAGAAACTCTACAGATCTTCTGTTTTAAACGAAAAACAGAACCACATGTTACCCCTTAAAAAAGAAATGGACACTTTTATTGATCCCTGTGGAGAAATTCTTCTCTGCATCTGACCCATCCTCAGGTAATAAGGCGCAGTGGGATGCAGTCAAGCACCTGGGGAGCAACTGGGGGTTCAGTGTCTACAGCCGACCCAAACATCTTCGTCAAAAATCGTATTGTTCCTTATGCCGCATTTCTAGTGTTTGGTACTGTTACGGCTTGACTCACTCTAATAGTTAGTTTGCCATAGGTACTTCCAAGCGAGTCGATCCAATATTAGAAGAGTTAAACACTGCTGACCAGATCATAAAGCAGTCACTAGCACTACATGGAAGATCCTTAACACATTTGCCATTTTTGAATAACCAAGTTAACCTCAATAACTAGTGTAACATTAAATGCCAAAAGTGAGTGAAATACAGTCCATATGAATTGGAAATGAGGCAGAAATGCAGATCAGTATTTTTGTTGAAAATCATGTACTTGCATGATTCTTTTGATTGTGCATGAATAAATGTGTGGGGTTGTGTCCACATGGATGAAAGCACTATCACTTATTGTTAGTTAAACCATTGTGATGAAATGCAATTGAGCAGAAGCCTCAATTTGTGACTCAAACCCGTGGACTAAAAGGAAATGTTTGTTATTATATCCATTTATGGGCCTCTCAATATCCATGGCGAGCGTCATCCTGGTCAGCGCTCTTCTTATTGCGTCATTCTGTCCTCATGTCATTATTGAAGGGCTGGGAACAAGCAGGACAAGGCTTTAATGACAGTCTGATGGAGTCATGGTCGCATTCTGCACAATAATTAAAAATCACAATCCACACGACATGGCAGGAAAACTGCAGCCTTGGTTTATGTAGATATAGATGTGTACGGATGGGTGTAGGTAAACTGTGTAGACTGTGTAGATGTATAAATGAAAGGAAACTGAGAGCCATACAAGGGGAGGGGTGGGATGGGGAAAAGTTTGTGTAATGTTTTTCTTTTTTCTCTCCTTGTTTTCATCTTATGTTAAAATAAAAACCCATCATCCTTGTGTGGTGATTTCTACAAGGTTATACATTTGTATATTTTCTTTTTGTAAAATAATATTTTCAGCATAACAAACTGTAAATGCTATTTCACTACAAATATCCTGTAAAAAAAATTGTTGTTAATAAAAAATAAATCTTACAAAAATAAATATGTATTACTTTTTTTTATACCTACTTTTTTTCATTTCCGGAGCGCGCAACTCAATCAACAACCCTTTAATGCATTTATAATTCAGTGCACTTGCAGCAGCAGGCTCATAGAGCCTTGAGCTCATAGAGCCTTGCTGCTGCACGTGCACCGACTATTGCCCTGTGGGCTTCTTAGTTGCAATGCTTCAGCAGTCCAACTATTAATCGTGTAAGCTTTATTTAAACTTATTCTAATTCTTCTGTACGTATTTTGGACCCTTTCTCCTCCTTCATATATTAAGCTACCGAAACTGTTCAAATATTAAAATATTCAGCTCCTTCAGATTCATGATTGCTATGACTTTTCATATTTCTAACTTTTCAACTGTTCATATTATAAATATTTGATGGTTATTAATTTGAATGGGATCACAATGGAGAAATTCTTCAACTTTTAAAAGCTTCTAAGATATTCATAATTTCAGCCGTAATTTTTACCATATAGTTTCAAATATTTTTTATATTTTTTAATTTCCAAATGATAAATTTGTTTATGGAATAAATAATGAATGGGATCCAATGGTGGAAATCTTCAAATCCGCTTACACTTTTCAACTTTAAAACCTGACAATATATATACATTCAGCTAAAGAAACAATTCCACCTTTAAAATGTTGGCAAAATTGTTAGCTATAACTTTATAATTCAGCATTTTTGATGACTTATAGTTATTGAACTGTCCCCGTTTTAGTTTGATGTGTTAGCCACACCATCTAAATTTATTACGAAATGTTTATAGTTATTCATACTATAACTTTACCATTAACTCCACAAAGAGAAATAAAAAAATGCACGTGATGTGCACAGGGGCTTTCCGCCTCTCTCTGTCCCGAAGGACACTTATTCATTTGTGTCCTTAATTTAGACATGGACTAAATGTATAGAAAATATATACATTGAGAAATAAATAGATTTTAAAAAACATCTATTCAATAAAAGAAATAAATAAAAGTTAGTAATTCATTAGGAAACCATACTAAATTATAAATTATTGTTCATGTATTGCTACATCTCTAGAAAAGAACATTTTCGTCTTCATATTTCTTTTTTTACATCTGCTTCTCATTCAATTGATTGATTGAGGGATCGATTCAGCTCGATTGTTGTGCTTGTAACAACTTTTCTTTTTGGGCTATCAACATTTCTAAAAGGAACATGGCCAAAAACAACATTATTTGAAGTTAAAATCACTCAGCATTTCCTTTATGAAAATCAAGACCAGACCACCTACATTATTACTGAATATCTGATGTGTTTTTCTGATATTGTTTTTTTTGCGATCAAATGTTTTTATTTAGCATAATCACACAGGATGGCAGAACACCAACACATGGTGCCCTTTCAAATTACAAACAATATGCTGAGACCAAAGGAGTCTCTAAGAACCATAAAGCAGAGAGGAAAGATGGGGGGGGGACATAAATATACACACAACACAAGAGACAGACAGACAGACAAATAACATTGATAGGGACCAGACACATGTTCAATTAGAAGTAAGGGGCGATAGCACACATCTACAGCATATTTTTCAAAGAGTCAGCAATGTTGACCCAAGTGTCCAAAGTCTTTTCTGATGCTCCATTGATGCGAGCTGTAGAGATCTCCATATATACAACATCCAAAAAGGAAAGCGTCCATGTTCGAATAGACAAGTCATGAGGTGGTTTCCAACGGGTTGCAATCATTCTCTTAGCAGCTGTAAGTCCAGCAAATGCAACACGCATTTGGATTTTAGAGAGCTGAAAGTCTGAATCAAAAACATTTAGAATCAAAACACTGAGAGTGACAGGCACAGTAGCATTAATCAAGACAGATAACTTGGATGCAATATTGTTCCAAAACTGACAAACAGGGGAGCAATCCCAGAACATGTGAAGATATGTACCTTGAGTGTTTAGTGGGCAGAAAGTGCATAAAGGACTGGTAATTATTTTCATGTGATGCATTTTCACAGGGGTGAGATACGTCCTATGAATGAAATTGTAGTGAATTTGCTGATGGTCTGGATTGCGTGATACTTCTGAGATGTTAGACCATACATCATGCCAGTCAAAATCAGTGACCAAGTCTGGGCAATCACGTTCCCAGACCCTCTCAATAGGAAGGCTGAGGCGGCCAGGTGTCACCAAAAACTGATAGAGCTTAGATACCATACCGCTGGTTTTTGCCTGCATTGTAAATAATTTCCGGATAGGATGGATGGGCAAAGCTCCCTGCCAGGGGACACCATATGCCTTGAGTGCTGATCTTAATTGAAGGTAAAAGAAAAATGAGGAACGTGGTAGACTGAATGCATTTTGTAAGTCAGTAAAAGATAACAAGCCAGTCTCGTTAAAAATGTCTTTTAGATAATGAACCCCCCTCTGTTCCCAATGCGGAGCTGTTATAGGCCTCCCACCAATCACGAGTGCTTTATTGTTGAATAGTGGAGAAAGTGTATGCCAATTGCATGGTACATGGCAATATGTTTCAACCAATCTCCAGGTTTTGATAAGATGAGAGACAATGGGGCCAAAGCGCAGCTGGCACTGTTTGTTAGAGATATTGGCAAAAAGAACGTCATGAAGTGACCATGGTTCTGTTATAGCACTTTCTAAAGCACGCCAGCACACTGAGGAATCTGGGTCAAACCATGTAAGAAGAGGCCTTAAGACAAAAGACCAAAAATAAAGTTTAAAGTTGGGAACTGAAGACCACCATTCTCCTTTCTCCTCTGTAGAGTAGACTTTTTAAGTCGTGGCCGCTTGCCTTTCCAAATGAATTTCGATACTGCTGCCTCTAATTTATGCCAGTAGTCAGAAGGAGGAGAAAGAGGTAGCATAGAGCTCACAAAATTAATCCTGGGTAAGATGTTCTGTTTTTCTGATATTGTTAAAGATCACAATCTTGATATAAGGAATTGTGTATATGTTTTTAAGATTATAGTGGAGAATTCTTTATCTATATATTATATTATTTATAAATGTGGTTGGCAGCAAGGGCCTGTATATATTTACTTGTAGTATATTCACATAAATATATTTAAATATATTTATATATTTATATATATTTAATATACATATATTTAAATATATTTATGTTGAGTATATTAACACACATTTATATATCTGTTATCAAGGCTTTGTACATTTAAATTGACATCAGTATTTAAAACAGTCAAACGTGCACCACATAAGACCCCCGAAAGAGTGAGATGGACTCCACACAAGTCACCCACTTTGCAGCCAGAACATTCTCATCCATCATGTTCATGCAGAGGAACGGAAAGGCCGAGCGACACAGAGGAAAGGGCTGCAGCGACGAAGGACGGTGATGAACATGACCAACAAAGCGTCTTGAGTCATTCCAAACGCAGGCGGCAGGGTCGATCTCCCGTTTCTCTCTGTTTCCTGCCATTGAGATGTTTGTAGATCCGACACACAATGCTCACAGATTCATGTCATTCATCGTCATCTCCTGACCAGACGGCAGTTGCCCCCCCCCCCCCCACACATCATGTGACACACCAGCATACTGCTGCTGCCCCCCCCTCCGTCTGTCGTAGAGATGAGAGTAGTCGCAAATTATTCCGGCGTAGAGCGTTTTTTCGTCCTGTGTTTGCTGTGTGCGACAACACTGGAAGAGCTCGGAAGTGTGCAGCAATAGAAGCAATGTCAGCTTCATATATTGAACTGTGACACTCATGATGAACGTCTCCCACGTGGCACTCCTCACAGGGATGGACCACAGTTCTCGAACACAGTTCGGGTGCCTTGTAAATACTCTAGCGTTGGTTTCTTTAACTTCTGGGGGCGTCTTGAGTTTTGATAAAGCAGAGCCTGTGGCTGCAAACTGTGCAGTGCGGAACGCTAATGCAGCGGCGAAGAGGTGCAGAGCTCTTTGGAACATTCTCATGAAAGAAGATAATTTGGCGGATAATTTGACCCAAATCTTAAAACTTAAGAGACAGTTTTAGGGGCGTGAACCAACTGATAACAATATTTGGATCAGAAGCTAAAAACATCACCAAAAAAAGGCCTTCAAATAGAAAGGTATCCATGTTCAAACTCTGTAAATCAAGTCAATTGATCTGGCCTGGAGCCAGCAATATGTATGTCTTATTTATGTTGTTATTAAGCATAATCGATAAGTTATCCAGAGGCCTCGCATTTTAAAGCATCACGCTAAATATTGTGAAACTAGATTGAGACGGATGTGACTCTGATCCAGCATTCCTATCTGCATGTTTGAAGGGCTTTTTGGATTCATTATTTCCCCCAGAAGCTTATAGTTACTCTTCTAATACCTCTAGATGACCACTCTCAGTTGTAAGACAATAGACGGGTACGAATAAACTACAGTAGATCTTTACATGGTGACTTGTATACCCAGGCACATATAATAATGTTTTGTCTGTACTGAAATGTGGAAGTTTATAAAGAGGTTGCTTGTCGTTTTGCCTGAATGAGCATCGATGCTGGAGACCGGCCCGGTGCTCACGCCCCCTGAGGTCTGACTGGGAGCTGAAGAGGCCCTCAGAGCTCCAGACGAAGCCCCAAACCCTCCACCACGCACCCAGGAGACATTTCTGTCTTCTTTATTCTGAGCTGGCTGATGCCGTGTTGCATTTGGTTAAATCAAGAAGGAGAATGAACAAAGCGTGGTGGTTTCAGTGCTTCAAAAGAATCCCTGTGTACGTCGGCGTGCTCGGATACTTTGCTTGACACTTTTCCTGGGTGCATGGCGTTAAGAGGAAGCGGGAGGTGTTTCTTTGGGACTGTTGGCGTTCAGGACGGAGGACGCTCACTTGTGCTCACGGCTTCTTCCTCCGTCAGCCTTCGGTAGTTTTTTTGACTGTATGTTGCACTCAACAAGTCCTAACAGTTATACACTGATAGTTATGATCACGATGATTAACTTGTCTGGAGTAGTATTATGTCTGACACTGATGAGCTGTTCAATGACGATGCAGTGAATTATATTGCCTGATTTAATGTAAAATAAAACCGGTTCAACAAACAAGACATCAGCATTTCTCTGTATGAAGTATGAATTATGTGAGCTGATGATTTGGAGTTTGATGGTATGCAAAATAAATTTTTTAAATCTGTTTTCGTCGTTTTTAAGAAGTCTGTATTTAACAATACAGAGAAGATAATACAAAGGGAAAGAATAACGAATGCTTCAACAATAAAGAGCCTGATGTCTGCTGGCAACATAACTTGACCTTAAGTTTCTTTATCAAAGGTCACGAGTCTGCTACAATGTGTAAGATAAAAAGTATAACAAATACTCTTTATTTTTTTTCATTTATGTAAGGAAAAAACACTATTCCTACTTTCAGAGAATTCTGAAGGATTTTGTTGAAAAGAAAATTGGGACTTTACAATTTGTAATTTTTTGGCACAGCTGTGAAGGTGACCTTCTGTATTCATATTTTTTAAATACTTTTTGAGATACAAAATATGTGAATATGTCTATATGTCGGAGTTGCGCAAATGTAATGTTATGATGTGTCGAAGGGGATATAGTGCGTCACCGAGTCGTGCTAGTGAATGAGAAACAGTGGACTGACCACCTGTAACCTGTGAGAACGTTGCACGGGTGAATGAAGTAGTGAGTTGGTAGTGTAAGCAGAGATGTTCTATGTATATGTTTAAGGGAAAACACTACATTTTATTAGCTAGTAATAGACTAAAACAGCCTGCAGCATGCAGTTGCGCTACTGATGGTGATGTACTTATATGTGCTTTCAGTAAAAACAGTTCTTAAACCCAAGCACGCCTGGATGTCCTATGTGTCCAAGTGAGCAACATCATACTATACCAGGACCTTTGCTGACCTTTTCATTATTTAGTTTATTTACATATAATGTGACTCTTCTCTCTCTACTTATAGATAGAATAGAATAGAATAGAATAGAATCAGCTTTAATGGCCATGTAGGTTTGCACATACATGGAATTTGACTCCGGTTTCACTTTACTTTAAAGAATTTACATCTCTCCATCACATATTATTCACTCTGCTTCCTCCTCGGAGTCTTTGGGACTTCACGTCTCATGGGGTCCAATGGACCCGGCTGATCTGATGCCTCCTGTCATGGCCCTGCTGACACTGTTACACCGCCTTCCTGGTTCAAATCTGAGCCACACGGACTAAGAATGGTTGAATTCTTTCTCCAGATATTCTCCATCTAAACCGACGGTATTTGGTTCCCGTTGTGTTTTGAGCAGAACTCTTAATCAATTCATCAAACTCAGGGTTCATAATGTGTTCACCTGTAAATGTTTTTTGGTCACCAACATATACTTATGACAAATACATACGACAAATATCAAGTGATTGTGCTTGAAACTGATTGTTTATTGTCTTTTTTAATTTGTTATAATACAAATAAATGTTAAAAACATACTGCTGTATCCTGTAATACCTGACTTCCTTTAAGCAGTACAACTATTAAAATGTATTCGTAGCTTTGGTTCAAATGTTCACGTCGATTTTTTTACGCCTCAAACTGCGGAACTGTCACAATGTAGTGTGTATTAATAAGAGCCCTCTAACGATTTATGCTGGACAGTAATCTGTCAGACAAAGAACACATGACGCTTCATGCTGACGTTTCCTGTTGAAAGCCACTTCATCTCTCAGATGTGCTGCAGTGGAGGAAACGTCCACACTGAAACCTTTAACAAGACCATTCTACTGGCTGACCACTGTGATGTCACTTTAGATGAGTCACTGAGTCGTGTCCTCACCTCTCTCTAAAATACAAAATAAAGACAGGAAGAGATAATAGTTCATAAACGACTTTTTAAAAATTACGAATTTTGAGAACAACAATAAATGTATATTTATCTTTTGAAATGAGGGTTCACAGTGCATCATGTCTCCTTTCTTCTTCTCTTCTGTCCACTTTTTCTTGTTTCCTCCTCATGTCGTTTCTTGTCCTCTCTGAAAGACAACAAAGAACACGAGAGGAGACAACAGTAAATAAACAACATCAACAACCAACAACAACCTGTGTGTCCATGAGGTGGTTGACAGTCTCGTCTTCTCGTCAGTATCTGAAAGACAAATGGCAGATCAGAGAAAATCAGTTCATAACTTCAGCAACGAGGGATTCAGAAGAAATATTGATACACATCGTGATTCTCACCATAATATGAATAAACTAGAATGGGCACTCGGTAGAGCGCATACCTTCGCATATCACAAGATTGGGCATTGAATTATGAACATTTTAGCATTAGTTGCATGTCAATTGGACAAAAATGTATCGTGCTATGGTAAAAAAAGAGTTTGACCTTTCCATGACCTTGACCTTGACCTTTGACCCGATTGATCCCAAAATCTAATCAAATGGTCCCCGGATAATAACCAATCATCCCACCAAATTTCATGCGATTCAAGAACATTTTGACCTTTCCATGACCTTGACTTTTGACCCGATCGATCCCAAAATCTAGTCAACTGGTCCCCGGATAATAAACAATCATCCCACCAAATTTCATGCGATTCGGTTCAATACTTTTTGAGTTCTGCGAAAGATTTTGACCTGTTCATGACCTTTGACCCGATCGATCCCAAAATCTAATCAACTGGTCCCCGGATAATAAACAATCATCCCACCAAATTTCATGCGATTCGGTTCAATACTTTTTGAGTTCTGCGAAAGATTTTGACCTATTCATGACCTTTGACCCGATCGATCCCAAAATCTAATCAACTGGTCCCCGGATAATAAACAATCATCCCACCAAATTTCATGCGATTCGGTTCAATACTTTTTGAGTTTTGCGAATAACACGCATACAAATAAATAAATAAATAAATACACGGCGATCAAAACATAACCTTCCGGCATTTTCAATGCGAAGGTAATGAACCTGCATCGATCTTCTTGGACCAGAGAGTTCACAGTTCACGCCGTCTCGTCTCGTTTTGTCTAAAGACAAACAGATGATCAGGAGGACACCATTAATATTCTCAAGTGTTTCTAATATTCGGGTCATCTCACTCCTCCATCGTCTGTAAAGGACTACCTTCCAATCAGCTCACTCTGGGTGTCGTTTCAGAGCAGAGCAGACATTTGAAGCTCCATCTCAACGGATGATGAGTCAGCGACAATAACTCCATTTGGTGTTGTTTCAGGAAGTGAGTTCCCCGTCGCTCCCTTTAGTTTCACCAAGTGGACCCACAGGCCAGCTCCAAGAAATAAAGAAAGGTGCCAGACGCACCAAAAACGCTGACCTGGGCTAAATCCATAATGACCAAACTATATCCAAATGTTTACTCCTCAGACAACAAGGTTTAGTCCACAAAGACCCCGGTGCAAGATGCTACCTGGGGCCTCCCCGGCCCTGCAAGACGCACAGGCCGGCCCTGAGGACTAAACCTCAAAGTCTCTGGATAAAAAGGTGGACAGGCCCCAGGTGCAAGACGTTACCTGGGGGGTCGCTCAGGGCACAACATGTCTCAAGCAGGAGGATCCTTGACAAGGAATCCCTCCGAGCCGTCCCGTCAGACTCGGAGGCGTTTCTTTGGAGGAGACGGGCAGCTGCTGCTGTCCTTCCTCTTGCTGCCCCGACTCTGAGGAGACCTCTTATTAAATCGACAGAGGTCCATCTCCCCGGTATTCGCTCACTCTCCAGCGGTTTTTCAGTTCAGTGCTGTGAGAGCGGTACACCGGAGAGATGACTCGGGTCACAGTCCTGCCGTCGACCTCGATGCGTCTGACAGAGTTTCTGCGGTCCGCCTTCAGGGCTCCCAGCTCCGCCTGCTCAGGAAGAGCTGGAGACACGACTGGAGCATGAGGAGAGCTGGAGCCTGCAGGGGGCACCACAAGACCTGATGGGGCCTCCATCAGAGGATCTGATGTGCTGTTCTCCCTCTCCTCCTGGTTCTGGAAGACCATACGCACTAGCCGTGTGATGTAGAACCAGGCACGTGTCCAGACATCTTGGGGGGCAGGTGCTCAAACCCAAAAAAGGGCACCCATCGACAAAATGATTTTTCTATTGTTCACTGTAACTTGAAGTGAGCACGTAACTGGTTGTTACGAAACACCTGAAACACATCGTGTCGTGAGACATGAGAGCTGAACAAAATGACATGAATTTACAAAACAATAGGAGCGAAAAAATGCCATATAATAAACAACTTACTAACCTCTCCCGCTTAGCTGAAAAGAGTAAACGCAAGAAAACACAACACTTGTAATAACTAACTACTAACCGAGAGTGAGGTCATGCCGGGAAATATCAGACTGAGGCTTTATAACGTTTTTACGGAAGTCTGATATTTCCCGGCATGACCTCACTCTGGGTTAGTAAGTAGTTATTACAAGTGTTTTTTCTTGCGTTTACTCTTTTCAGCCTCTGCAATTACTCATACAAGATTGATCTTTGTAAAACTGGAACAGACAAAACAAAGAGACACATATGCTACCACAGAAAACAATGTGGCACATGGATAGCATGATACCGAGAGCTAGCATAGTTTAGTTGCTATTTTTAGCTGTGAATTCTTGTGACATTTATAAAATGAATTAATAAATTCAACATACTTTCGAAATTGTCTAAATAGCATTTATAAAACAACACAAAGAAGATGCCTGCCTGTACATCTCTCCCTCTCTCTATTCTCTCGACATAACTAACGTCAGTAAACAGTCAGTAAACAAGCCTTGTGAGGGCATGAGTAGGTCTCGGCGAAATTCTCACTAGAACTCAAATAAATGCCCCGACGGATATCCAAACACATTTGGGGGGAATTGATGATAGAGAGAGTAAGTTGTATTCTTAAATACTGATTAATGAAGAAAAAATGTGTCTACGTCCCTGGGAAATAAATCTTGAGCCGGAGAAGTGCCAGTTGTAGATTTACAATATCCTATTTCTGATGTTCATTTGTGTCTTTTCCCCAAGGCATGTGGTAGAATTGGCCGTGCTCAAAGAAGAAGAACAACTCATGTTGTCATTTAATTTCTGGATATATTGTATTTGTGTGATACTATATTGACTCTGTGCAGGTGTGTCTACATACAGATGTTCCAGATGTGTGTGTGTGTGTGTGTGTGTGTGTGTGTGTGTGTGTGTGTGTGTGTGTGTGTGTGTGTGTGTGTGTAGGTCTGGCTCGGCGAAATGAGGTGACCTCTTTGTATGTATTGTTTATGTATTTAATGTCCTGTACTCTAGGTGTATATAGTGGGAGGGTGGGGGGAGTGGGTTTGTTATCTGATATTCAATAAAAAGATGATAAACAATGGACATATCAGTTAATGTTTACTGTGTTATGTACCTTTCAATATTTCCAAATAAGAGAAGACATTATTTGTTTAAAAAAGAACAAAAGAAAAAAGATAATGGACAGTAATCATTTGACCTCTCTAACAGTTTCAAGAAGTTGAGAGGGGAAACATAGCTGTCAAATAAATGAAGTAGTTTAGTCATCTATTTCTCACCCATCTGCCAATCATCAAAGAGAAGTAGATGTGCAACCCATTAAAGCAAATAATAAGGCTCCATATGATGCGTGATTAATTACAACAAGATCATCATTATGATTTACAATATTCCACGATAACAAAGTATATTACATTTAATTAATAATATTATATTATATTTATATTACTTTTAATGTGCTATATATGTAGCTTCGCATTGTGTACATTTTGTTTTCTTCTACTGTTGCAGTGTGTCTCATCATGCACTGTAAATGATCCCTCTTAAATAATAAGATAATAATATATAATATAATATATTTCATTTAGCATCCATTTTGGCTTTACAGCTCATACAGATTACTGATGAATAATAATAGAATAATAATAATAACAATAATAATAACTCATATCAATTATATTTTAATAATATAATAATAATAATAACTCATATGAATCAATTATATAAAAAATATATAGGGGAAATAATTAATATGTCTCTCTGTATTGCTCAATCGCACGCACGCACGCACGTACGCACGTCAGTCAATGCCATGGAAACCGGACCGAGGTTATTTAAGGCCGCGGACGTTCTGATTCTGCCCTTTGCACTTTGGACTTTGACACGAGCGGACCTCACCTGTGAACCCTCCTGTGAACCCAAACCTGTGAAGGAAACTCTGAGACTTTTGCACTGCTTGAGTCTTTTTGTTGGAAACAACACTTGTCTTACAGAACTCCACGAGATCCGGACTACGAGAGACCGAGAGCCGAGGACGAGCCCCTGCTGAAGCGACCGGGCTGTGATTTGGACCATAAGGTAAGACCATTTCTACATTTAATTTAGCATTTTTATTATTAACGTATCCCCTTGAATCCATAAAAGTGTTCTCAGTTTAGAAATCAGTGAAACCTTTTGAGTTTTAACGTTTATAATGTTGACAGGACATTTTGGGAAAACATATTTTGTGAAAAGTGACTCAGTCGATGATTCGTCGTGTAAAATGAGATTTGAGCTACAGAATGTCTTGAAAATGTCGGGAGATGTGCGGAATGTGTTGACAATTAGTGCAAAGCCTCGAAACCCCTTTTATTTTAGTTTTAAGGCATCAAAACGTAGAAATGTAACTTTGAAATTCCCAAAAAAGATGGCGCCTGAAGCATTTTTATTGAATTCTCAAATATACTCTAAAATGCATAAACTCGGCACCATGGTAACCATCGGGAACGCGCGGGCCGCCTGACCTGAGCTGCGCGTGACCCGGAGCTGCTCTGTTGTGAGCGTTGAAACGGGCCTTATTGTACACACGTCTGCTCCCTTTACTTTATCATATTAAAGTGATTTATTTAACATTAAAATGTTCTGTGCTCGTTGTCGCGGTGCTTTGTTTAAGTCGATTTAGCTGAGCGATTAAATATCGCTCTTGTTCTGCCTGTTTTGTGATATACATGCCTAAAAGGTGCCTAATATTTCTAGACTGAAATAATATCGGCATTATAATTATTATAACTATGAGGATTTTTTAGTTGTCTATTTTGTGGTGCACTCAAAAAAACGATTCAAGCCCTTCTTAGAGGTGACACATTTAAATATTGTTTAATACATTTAAATAAATCAATTACAAAACGAAGATATTTATATTGAATGGGTGTAACACAAAATGTAGGAATACTTTCATTTATTAGATTTATTTAGGTTACACTCACAAAAACGATTCAAGCCCTTCTTAGAGGTGACACATTTAAATATTGTTTGATACATTTAAATAAATCAATTACAAAAATAGATATTTATATTTAATGGGTGTAACACAAAATGTATGAATACTTTCATTTATTAGATTTATTTAGGTTAGATGGTGTGCATATCAACTCAAAATAAATGTGTTTCATTGAGGACGACCCTTTGCGCATGCGCCAGCTGAGAATGAGTTGTTTACATGAAGACACGTTCAGGGCTGCACGGTGGTGAAGTGGCTCTCACTGTCGCCTCACAGCTACCCTAAACAGCTTCCCATTCATTCTCTATGGCGGTGTCTAAAATCGCCGATGTAATATATCTCTGGCCACTCGCAGCTCAGTGGCGCTGTTTTCAGAGTGAAGCTCCTCCCGCTCCTCCCCCTCCTCCGTCTCATTCAGTCTACTGTGAGAAGGACCGACTGCACATACGGAGCTCTCCACCGTTGCATCCAACAGTAAGTCGTTCTAACTTATTACAATGAACTAACATGTAATGATAATTAGTCTTGACAGTCTCTTGTTCGCACTGTAAAGTTGGTTGTGTTTTTTCAGTTTGGTTTCTCCGTGTATGTGACTTTCTTGCGCTGTTGAAACGGGAAGTTAACGCGACATCATTTAAATAAATAATGCTGTCGGAATGACCATATCAATACCGTGGATATGACGTTACATGACCATATCAATACTGTGGATATTACGTTACATACACGCTGTGAAGGAACGGTAAACTGTAAACAGGGAGTCACAGGTTTCTCTTTATTGTCTCCCGTAACTTCACTAAACGCGCACTTCTCCTCGTTTAACGTGACTGATGAAGCTTTACTTTAACATATCACGTATTACACTCAACTAATAAAGGTGTAATTCTAGATTAAACGACCAGCAGCATATTAAAACAGTAGTGAGTAATTGTAACTTTTACTTTTATTTATTTTTTAATGCAGGACCACCATGTGGTGGTATTAATATTTCTATTTTAGTGAAGTAGAAGTTCTGTATACTTTCTCCACCACTGTTAAAACAGAGAACAGCAGAATGTGATATGATACGGTGTTTATATAAAAGTATACTCATAGTCTGATGCAGATATTTTTGGGATGGTCACAAAGGGAATGGAGATCATTTCTTGATAAGACCCTTCACACTTCATTGTTACTTGAGTCACATGACTGTGGGGGGGGGAGTTCACCTCCATGTACTTTTCCACAAGATGTTCAGGGCACAGGAGATGGGGGGTAGCCTGCCTGCCTGCCTGCCACTGACATGTAAATAGTGTGCCTCAACAAAGGACTTAAGGTTCAGAAACTATATTGTTTGGAAACAATGCCTGTCTATAGCGTATTAATATACTTACTAATATACTCTACTCTTTTTCAAAACAGGAGGAGATGAGCAGACATGTGTTTTACCCTGGGAGAATGGCTGTTTCATTCCTTCCGCTGGCTTCTGGAGAATGACATTTGATACACCATCTACCTCATCAGGAACCAGCAAGAGAGGAAGCTGCAGGAGTGTTCATGGCAGGGCACAACAAGGACAGCCTCCTGTCCTTTCTCAACTATTCCCTCATGTTTGGAGGAATCCAGTCTCTCCTCAACTATGAGGAACACAAGCCAGTTGTGACAGCAGCATCGGAGGATGACCAGCTGGTGGGTTTTGGGACTCGTGCCTACAGCACCTGGCGAGAGGTCTGGGAGAGCAGGGAGGACGGCTATGCATCCTTCATCCTGAAGAAGAACTGCACTGCAGGCACAAAGATGCATAAGCTACAACTCTACCTCAAGAAGAAGCTGCAGCCACCCACTGTCTCCCCTCTGATGTCACACGCCTCACCTGTGATGTCACCGCCTCATGCTCCTGCTGAAGCCATTGGTGAGTCTGGTGTCTTGTCAGGGATCTACATGCAAGTCATACAAGCGCAAATGCAAGAAGATATTTCTTTCTTTCTTTCTAACTTGTTTGTTTGCATCACAGTGATGGATGAAGATGAAGAGCTGGAGAGGATGATGCTGAGCATCTCTCCTTCAAAGCAACATGTGCAGAGCTGTGAGTAAACATGTGCTCTCTTTTATTTATTTGTTTCCCCTCCCTGAAGATTCACAATCGTTTACAGTTCAGACGATTTGCTATTAATCCTGTATTCTATTCAGCATATTTGATATTGTTTTGTGTGTGTTTTATAGCTGTTTCTGCATCTTCATCCTCCTCATCTGCCAGACTGCAATGAAAGAGGTCTTTAACCCAGAGCACCGTGCCGCCGACCGACACAACTGGGACCATGAGTTCCTCTCCCACATGCAGCAGGACTCGTCTGGTGTCGGCCGTGTTCTGGTCCTGTTTGTCTTTTGTTCCGCCTGTTGTCCTCGTGACGATGAATGGACTCCGGTCCTGATGAGAATGCGTATCCGTCTTTGTTTTCTGATGTGCATGAAGAGAACCTGCTGTGATACTAACACCTGCTTGCATGTGTTTGCTGTGTGTTTGAAGTCAAGGTGCTTCCCCTGCCTAGGTGACATAGTGATGACT
This sequence comes from Pseudoliparis swirei, assembly GCF_029220125.1. NCBI lineage: Eukaryota > Metazoa > Chordata > Actinopteri > Perciformes > Liparidae > Pseudoliparis > Pseudoliparis swirei. The sequence goes on from NC_079403.1 coordinate 16,960,676, forward strand.
GGCTCCTGAATATTAACCCATTGCAACATGAACACATGTGTATGAATGAAATATACTCTGTACGTAATCATGTTACAAACAGTCTGATTGATTGGATTTGGCTGAACAAAGCAGGTGAAGTAAAGATACTTTCTGCCTTTACTAACAGCAGTTTTGTGTACTGTCAAAGTATAAATAACAAACAAAGGTTTTTCCGTTGCAGCAGCCAGGCGTTCACCTCCCAGCCGTCTTTGATCCTGCAGTGATGGCCCAGCTCAGCGCAGCCTCGAGCGGGTGTTGGGACAGATGAAGTATCCAGCATTTCATCTCTCGAGCACCGACACTGGAGAAAAGTTTGGCCTGCAGTACGTTGAGCCTGGTTGCCGCCCAGTTCCTGTGGACTGGGACAAGCACAGGACCAAGTCGGACTCTGCCCCGGCCCTGAATCCACCTCCTCAAAGCAGCGTGCCTACTGCCCAGTCATCCTCACTCTTCATGGCACCACAGAAGCTGTTCCAGTTTCCTCCACGCCCTCCTGTGGATTCTGCTGCTGTCAAACCAGACGTGACTCCCGGGCCTCCGACAGATCCAGGTAACATCAAACACAGGCATAGTAATGGACCAGACTTTAGTTAGTAGGAACTGAATTTTAATCATATTCATTTTCAGGAGGTTTCCCTTCTGTAGATCTGAATAACTTATTGTATCCTTTGTCTTTGTCTTATAGAAACATGTCGGCCGTCTCTGCCGCTGTCCTCGCCGACTGCCGCTCGCACTGGACCTGTGAAGACAGGGGAGAATGTTTGTGTTGGACCACAAGCGGTGGCGGCGGCCCCCATGAAGGCAACTATTGACAACCTGCTCAATAAACACCGTGGCATGAAGGACATGCTCAAGCTAGTGGACCAGGACTATGCTGCTCTAGTTCACAACTCTTGCAGACCCAAACAACATGCTCCACCCAACAACTAAACACCACATCTTACTATATGTTAAACACCTCTGCAAATTACTGAACACCAGCTCGTCTTTAAACACCAGCCCCGAAAGACTGCAAGAGCGGCAGGAACTCTGCACGCTCTGACAAGGCAGCGAGGGCGACCCGGGTGCCGGTTGTAACAATGCCTGTTGCAGTCGTGAACCCACCTCCACCTAGTCAGACCCTCACAAAAGCCTCTATTGAGCAAATTGTGCAAAATATTATTGAAAAGCAACAACAGCATCAGCAGCAACAACAACAACCAGTGGCTTCAAAGAAGCAGACAAAAACGTGCCTTTCCTGTGGTCAGCCAAAGTCCAGGTATGAGAATGATGGTTACTCCATCCACTTCTTCTACCAGCAGATACTTTTACTGCTCCACTAAAGTTTTAAAGCTTACGGTGCTGAGGGTCTGACAAACCCAAAATGCCATTTAATGACTTTGCAGGAACACAGTTCTTTCAGCAGGAACTGTCTGCCACAAACCAAAGGGTGGAGGAGAGGCCAGCAGAAGAGGAAGAGAACTGAATCCCAGCACAGAACCCCAGAACACTGGTCCAAGGTGTCGCTTTTGTGGGATGGGACTGAAGCAGGGCCCAAACAGCCCTCACATTCACCGGGTTCCTGGGGTAGCAGGAAGTACGTTTATTGTCCTGCCAAAGTATTTCCCTGTACAGAGACCAGGGCATGGAGAAGGAGATGACGTGGAGAGAGTTCAAGGCATCTGCCTTCTATGAGACGGGAAAAACAGATGGGCCGTTGACAAGAGCAAATAAGAGAGATGGGCAGTGTTTTGTCATGTATATCTTTTCTTATTTTAATAATTACATTCTTTTATGATATAAATTATATTTGTTTTACTATTTTTATTGTTTGTGTGACCTTGCACTATGGCCTGTGTGTTCAATATTTACTGTCCTTGTTGTGAATAAATATATTTCATGGACTAATGTCTACATGTGTCATTAATATGTGAATCATTTTAGTGAACAGTCAAGACATATTTAATTTAAGTAATTGCAATTCAAATGTTTATGAGAAAACTAATATGTTACATATAGGTTATAAATAAATAAGTCAAGTACTGATATAATCTGTCTGCCACTGGGATAAAGTGACACTCCAAAAATAGCAAAGTAGGGAACACTTTTCTTGATCAACAGCCCAACTGAGTCTCGAACCCGCGTCCAAATGTGGCTTTTCAGGACATTGGACAGCGTAGATAATACTGCAATTTCATTGGCTGTCAGTGAATTCCCACTATCCACGTCTTGCCACAGCGAGAGGGCCGTGGGTTCAATTCCCAGTCGGGGCGTTCTTTCTGTGTGGAGTTTGCATATTTTGTTAGTTAGTTAGTTAGTTTATATTTTGAGTTGGACAAACACAAATTAATTTAATTTAATGAATATCGTTATTTTATTTAAGATGTATTCGATACAAATGAGTTGGACTAACTTAATTACATTTTATTGCACTGATGTGCTAAATTTGAGTTGGCGTTGCATATAATTATTGGATGGAAAACCTGCCAACAATTTAATTGAGTTCATCCAATGAGTCATTTCTTTGAGTGAGCCCCCTCAGGACTTGGTGCCCTACGCACAGCGCGTAGTGCACGTTATGGGAGCGGCGGCGCTGTCTGTAGCCGTAGACCATAAAGTTCGCATGGACCTGTTTTTGGGGCCCTTAACTCAGAGCTATCGGTCTAAAACTTTCGGGTATTCATATTCAGATGCCCTTCTTTGAATTTTAAAAGGATCTAGATATTTAAGTTGTGGGCACGTAAGCAAGACGCGCGCATTGCCATGGTAACGACCTGGCCGAGGCTGCATAACCAGCCGAACGTTGAGCCTCGGCTCCTTTGCACTTTGACCTCAACCCGAGCTTGAACCCTCTGGTTGACCAGAGCTGTGAAGCTAACTCCTCGAGCTGTTGACCGCTAGCTGAAAGTTATCCTTGAATCTCGTTCTAGTGACTGACTTCCTCCCGAGAAGCCTGAGAATGGAGGACCACCTGTGCACGGGGCGACGCCAGAGGTAAGTTTTATAGTTATATTAGCATTTTTGTTATTGGTTCTTACCTTAAAACCATTTAAAACGTTCTCAGTTGAGAAACTAGTGAAACCTTTTGAGTTTATAGTTGAACAGTTCACAATGTCAAGGGGCCTGTTTGAAAAATACAGATGTGGTGGAGGTTTCTCTGTGTAAAATGATTATTTAAGGACCGGAATGTCTTAAAAGTCGCTGGATATCTGTGGTATGTTAACTATTAGTGTAGTGTATTTAAAATAATGTTATTTTATTTAGAGGGTATCAAATATGACAGATTTTACATTTAAATTTCTGAAGAAAATTAATTAATTAATTCTTAATTCTGAAATAGAATCATGCGTCAGCGTGACGTCATCACACCAGGTGTGTTAGAGGCGCATCTGATTGAGACAATGAGTTGGTTTGTTTTGACTGTTTGACTGAAACGTCACTTATTCAACAAACATCTGCTCCTTTTAATTAATACTATCCCATAAACTATTTATTTAACAATTAACCCTCCTGTCGCACAACTAAAGGTTTATAAAGGGGAAAGTGAGAAGATATGAAACATTGTTTAGTCTGGAAGGTGTGGCTCACAAGTCTAAACAGTTGCATATTGACCTGCTAACTGATTGGTTAGCAGCTGGAATCTGAATCTATTATTGCTCAATGTAATCCAGAACTATTTTATGTAATGAAGAATCCTGTTTCAATGTTTCCCTGCAGCTGTTGGCGACTTCGTTGGAGCTGCGCCGCCACCCCCCCCTCCCAGCCCCCCGGCGGCAGCCATCGGCATCGACTACGGAGGTAAGAAATCAGAGCAATGCACAATTAAAGGTTTACATAGGGGGAACGTGAGAAGATATGAAACATTGTTTAGTCTGGAAGGTGTGGCTCACGAGTCTAAACAGTTGCATAATGACCTGCTAACTGATTGATTAGCAGCTGGAATCTGAATCTATTATTGCTCAATGTAATCCAGAACTATTTTATGTAATGAAGAATCCTTCAATGTTTCCCTCCAGCTGGTGGCGACTACGATGGAGCTCCTGGCCTCCCTACGGCCATCAGGTTAGTGCAGGAAATTAACGCTGAACAAGATGAGTTTAACCATGTGCAGGTGGATTTGTTGCTCTTGGCCCGTTTCCCAGCAGATGAGCTCCGGCTCCAACCCGTACGAGCCCGACACCGCCGACGCGCCCGACACCGCCGACGCGCCCGACGCGCCCGCAGGTAAGTTATCAGGTTAGTGATACACTTGTCCCTTTAAACTTACACTACACTGTTTAAAGGACTGTTATTGGTTTGTATGTACACTTTATTGTATATTCTACTGTAAATGTAATATGTTACAATTCTTGCACTTTGTTGATTGTTGATTGTTTAATGTTATTCTCTAATGTTGCACCACCCGCCATGACACATTCCTTGTATGTGAAAATATAGTTTACAATAGACACACACATAATATATACAATAAAATTAAAAACCAGCTGTGGAACGTCCTGAAGCAGCTCCGGCCCGTCCCCCAGAAACCAGAAGAGTCCACCAGGAGCAGCAGGAAGAGGAGGAGCCCGACTGCCCGGCAGGACGGATAAAGTGTAACCAGCCTTCCCTCGCGCCTGGCGGGGGAAGGCTGGTTGGCACTTTATCAGTAACATGGTTATACTTACGAACATTAAGAAAAGTCTCCAAGTTTTTTATTTAGGTATCGATTGCTGTGATACAAGAAGAAACTTCCAGGATCTCCTTGACGACGACAAAGAAGATGACGAGGGAGGACCACATGAGAAGGATGAAGGACTACAGGACCAGAAGAAGATTGGCGGTTGCCTTTCTTTTAGTGGGCGGAGTAAGTAATCCCTCACTCAGACGACAGAAGTATCAGTAATACGATCCCATCACTGGAGGCCAGATCCAACCCAATAATGTAAAGGTTGTGGAGTTCAGTTCAAACGTATTCATGTCTGGTGTTTGTGTCTCACAGGGCAGGACTCCTCTGTCTCTCTCCCAGCTGGAGGTGGATGTCAACCAACCCGTCACCTTCAGCAGACCACGACACAAGTCAATCAGGACCCCCCCCCCCCCCCCCGCTCGTCCACCCAAACCCCCGACACCGCCCGCCCCGCCCACACAGGAAGCAGCTGTGAAGAAGACGGACGCTTCAGCCTGAACAAGACATAATTTTTTCATTTGTCACATGGAATCCTGTATGTTCATGTGAACTGTGTACAGTATGTAGATTGTTATCTCCTGATTTTAATGAATACATTTACCACAACATCAAAATGTCTTTTTATTCAAAACTACTAGGTCAGCAAACACTGTTATGATGTTCACATCGGGTTATAAATCAACTTTAATGGTTGAGACTTATGCACTACAATGTTATAGTTTTTATATTTACTTATTGTGTTGATTCTTAATAATTAATGTCAGTAATATATTGTTAGTTTATGCCAGTGCTAATTCTTCATCTTCATAACGGGTAAATGATTAGACCAAAAATTCTATTTTTGTTTTGTGTTTTGCCAAAAATAGCTTAAATGACCACAAAGATATTTTATCGTACAAAACATCCTACATGGCAAAACGTCAACATGTGTCATGTCAGTTGGCAACAATCAGAAACAAATACCAACATATATCTTCACTCTAAATAATCCAACTAAAGCAATGCCTCATTTATATTTACAAGAGTTTCATTGACAAAAATAGAAAATAGGAAAGTAACAGCAGTTTATGAAATGATGCTTTTATACCAAACTCCTAACTGGATGGAGAACATTGAAACAACCAAAGAACAGACGACATGGAGGAGGACGTCTCCACAGCCGCTGGACCTCAGCAGCATGAATGACGTCCTCTGGAGGCTGAGGACAGGAGACATGAGCCGGCACCTCGTCCAGCAGCTCCTGGAGAGTCTGGAAGCTCCTCGCCTCCCAGCAGCCGGACACAGGGCTCGGCCTTCTGGACTCGTTGAACGTGGCATGTCGGGTCCAACCTGTAGAAGGAATCAAACAGACTTTCATCGTCCCGTTCATCTTTGGGCCGACGGGCTTTCTGTAAGAACAACTCCCGTCTCACATCTAAAAAACAGAAAAAATAAACCGGAGCATGACGACCACAATAATGTGTATTTGACTTGAATACAGAAAGGGCACTTTTCTCATCCAGGGCAAAAGGGCAGGTGCTTGAGCACCACTAGGGCTCTACCTGTGCACGCCTGTGTAGAACCCTTGAAAGAAATGACGGGATACTCTTTGCAGCCTGTGATGAGGTTGTGGTAAAAGCTCATCACTGATCCCCCCATGGAGTCGAGGGTGTCTTCGCTCAGAGGACGGTTCCTCAGGTTGGTAAATACCAGCTGAAGGACGTCATCTGGCATAGGAAGAGCAGCTGGAAGGAAAGTCAAGAAAAGGAAAACATTAGTCACGCTAGTCAGGATGAATTGACTGAACTCATCGAAGTTCGGATTAACAAGTTAAAATAAGAAAACATCAATATTCACAGTTGGTCAGAGTGGAAAACCTTATTTTAGATCATTTATTTGGTTTGAGTCGAGCATGAATGATGTGAAAACTTTACCACACAATATGATATCAAACAGAATACAATCAAATTTATTACTTTTTACCACTAAATATACGGACAACAATATTAGAGCTCTCACTGACCCATTGAGATGGTGCAACACTGGTTTCAAATATTTGGGTATACAAATTGGCAAATCGGATGAACATATATTTAAATATAACTATCTATAATTATTGGAACAAACCTAACTTAATCTTCAAAGATGGATGGATCTCCCTCTGTCTCTCATAGGCAGAATCAATACTATTAAAATGAACGTTTTACCTAAGTTTATTTACCTATTTCAATGTCTCTCTGTAAATGTTCCAAAGAGTTTCTTCAAAGAGCTTCACAAAATTATAACCCTTTTATATGGCAAAGGAAAAAACCCAGGGTTAAACTCATCTCTCTGCAGGCTCCATATTCAAGGGGAGGGCTTAACCTACCACATTTTAGAAATTATTATCTTGCCTCTCAGTACCGACCAATCTGGATCTGGCTGCATGCAGAGAACAGTGAAGTTAGATGGGTCTCAATAGAACAACATGAGATGAAGTCTATGCCGTTAAAGGACGTTCCATTCATCGGTAAAACATTTTTCTTTGCCACACTCACAAATAATTCAATAATACTGAACACATTTGCTGCTTGGCAGGAATCTCACTCACTCCTGGATATAAATATTTCTTTTCTTCGAAGGGCACCGCTGTGGGGTAATCCCAACCTCTCACACCACATAGCTGAGTCAGTGTTGCGGGGATGGAGGGATAGAGGAATTAAAACAGCTGCTGATTTATACATTAATGATACATTTGCTAGCCTCCAACAACTAAATGATAAATTCAACCTTCCCAAGTTTCTTCAACTTCTTACAAATTAGAGACTGGGTTAAGGAGAAATCTAAAGAAATATTACCAGATATCCCAAAAGAAACTCCCCTTGGAACCCCATATGTAACAAATTATGCAGATCAACAAAAGGAATAATATCTTCAATATATGGTATCATCAACGGAAAGTCACCTGTTTATGATAAAACATCGACAAAAGGGAAATGGGAAACAGACCTAGGATGTGTCTACGAGGAGGCAGACTGGCATCACCTATTGGAACAGGCACAGACGGTATTAATCTCCACAAAACACAGACAAATTCAATTTAATATATTCCAGAGGACATACTACACCCCTTACAGGTTTCATAAAATGGACAGCAACATTTCCCCCAGATGTCAGAGATGTAAAGTGACAAACGGTGATCTTCTACACATGCTCTGGAGTTGCCCATTGATAGAAGAACTTTGGAAACGCGCCACTGAATTAACCTCAAGGATAATAGGAATTCAAATTGAACAGGACCCAAAGATATGGATTCTGGGGGACACAAGCTCTATCAATGCAAACTACTATAATAAATACTTTATCTTACTTGCGAGCACTGCAGTGAAAAAATGTATTCTGATTAACTGGAAATCCGAAAAAACACCATCAATAAGACACTGGATTAATGAGCTTGTGTCTTACTGCACACCTGAAAAGATATTATATAATGCGAGAGGGAAGCAGGCAGTCTTTGGAAAAATCTGGGGCCCCTTCATAGATATTCTGCCATCTCTGGACTTGGCTGATCGTGGAGGTGTGAGACCGGCGTCAAATTAAGCCCGCTGCAGGTTATTTATTTTTTATTTTGGTTTTATTTTGTTGCGAGTGCTGTATTGATGACACACAACGATTACTTAAATCACATTTGTACAAATCTGAAAACCGGGAAACACTCAGACACTCCATCCTCTCTTTAGTCACCTGACACATATATATTGTCATCCATTCTAACATGTTAGTATGGATGACAATAATGAGTAAAACGGTGCTGAAACATTCATGTGGGGGAGATGGATGTATCCCCACGTGAACCCTCAATTAACTTCAAAGGACATCAGCGTGAGGATTATAGTCTTTCTATACATTAGTGCTTTTAATAGAATCCAGCTCTGCCTTCTAAGAGAAAAACTGTCCATTGCTCTCACCTTACCCTCTATTATCACACCTCTGGTCTGTTGCTTTGTAATAGTGTTAAAGACTTAAATGGGGGCTGTGTTTCAAAACAGTGCAATTATACCAACACATATGTTAACAACTAGTGCAAGACAATTAAAGTCTACATTTTCTCGTCTTATATCCTCACTACTTCCCAAACGAATACATCGTTGCTAAAAACTATTCAAAACACTTCAACGCATTACCAGTATCGTGGTGCGCCTGCCTGTTTTAGCATTGATGCATGTGTCTGGGAAGTACGACAGGATCAGTAAGACTTGGAATACACCTCACTCATGTGGGAGTTTGTGAACAGAGGTTTTGGTATAAATTGGCTGTAGAACGGAGCTGCAGGTTACACCCCCACCCCGAGTTATGTGACCTTAGCCATAGGTGGGAATGCACAAAATATTGAGTCAAAGCTTAATCTCGAAATATTCAAACAGCGAAAGGGAGAGAGGGATTATAAAGAACATACTGAATCTATGAGTGATTATACAAAGTGATTACATCCATGATATTTGCTTGATTACATATAGAGAACGTTTGTGTGTCTTCACTTCCTTTCACCCAAAAACAACAATCGGCTCCTTAATTATCATTGAGGAGCTGATTGTTCTCTGAGCAGCACTCTGCAAGACTGTTGTTTTTCTCATCTCAAAATCAAAAAACAAATTTTACAAATATGTATCGGAAATATTGTCAGTGAAATGTATTCAGAGTAAGCAGTCCTTACTCATAACTTAATATTCCAACGTGCACAATCAAAATCTATCAGTTGAATAAGCAAATCAGTTAGTAATTTATTAGGCACTTAAAGCCAAGCTAGCTGCTGCCCTTGAAATCTGATTTGTTTTATCTGCATGGACATTGGATATTATTTTATGTCCAATACGTCATCAAAAGTGTATCAATGAGGATAAAACAAAGGCAGCAGAGCACCATGAGTACAATGTAGATACTTTGATGGAACTATGTTACTATTTAATAATAATATCATATGGCGTGTGTGTGTGTGTGTGTATGGGAAGGTTCCAAAGTGCATTAATATTTATTTGAGAATTAGGCCAAAGAAACTGACCGAAATTATATTCTTGTTCATAATATTCAAGTTATCATCCCCTGCCCCGGGAGACCCTTTTATGACACTTTTAAAAGCATCCACATATTTCATGATAAACAAAGTATGCCTATACTGTTTGAAAGGAAAATGATCTTTCTTTCCTTGTTAATACGCGTTAAATCGAAGATCAAATCATTTAGGTCACGGTTGTTCAGACTGCTCAGAGGCCTGAAGACAAGGGGCGTGTACTGATAAAAGCATGCCTCTCTAATAAATTGAAGTCCATGAGGACTCCGACGCAGAGATAAAGAACCAGGCGACCAACACGTCGGATGTAGGCAACAGGCTGCAGCTGGCAACGCAACAATTAAATAAATCAAAAGTAAGCAGAAGAGGAGTCGTACACAATAACCTTATACAAGTTAACACCATTATTTCAGCAGTGCAACAAAATAGGTCTATTAAATGTGGTCTCCTAAATATTCGATCTCTGTCATCTAAAGCTGTGTTACTAAATGATTTAATATCAGATAATCACATTGATTTATGTTGCCTAACTGAAACCTGGCTGAGCCATGAAGAATATGTCTGCCTGAATGAATCGACTCCTCCAAGTCATATTAATACTCACATTCCTCGAGGCACCGGTCGAGGAGGTGGAGTAGCAGCCATCTTTGAATCGAGCCTATTAATTAATCCTCAACCAAAATTACACTACACCTCATTTGAAAGCCTTGTTCTTAGTCTTTCACATCCAACCTGGAAAACACTACAGCCAATTCGATTTGTGATTCTGTACCGCCACCAGGTCCATATTCAGAGTTTATATCTGAATTCTCAGAATTTATATCAAGTTTGGTTCTTAAAACCGATAAAGTTATTATTGTTGGAGATTTTAATATCCATGTGGATGTTGATAATGATTGCCTTAGTGCTGCATTCATCTCCTTGTTGGACTCGATTGGCTTCTGTCAGAGAGTACAGAAACCCACTCACAGCTTTGGCCACACGCTTGATCTTGTTCTTACTTATGGCGTTGACATTGAGCATTTGAACGCCTTCCCACAGAATCCTCTTCTGTCAGACCACAACCTCATAACTTTTGAATTTATACTACCGGAGTGTACTCCGTTAGTCAAAATTTTCTACACCAGATGTCTAACTGACAGTGCTGTAGCTAAATTTAAAGAAGCGATTCCTTCTGTATTTGATTCGATACCACGTCTCAATATAACAGAGGACTCCTGGTCTAACTTTAGTCCGTCCCAGATTGATCATCTTGTTGACAGTGCCACAGGCTCTTTGAGAATGACACTGGACTCGATAGCCCCTCTGAAGAAGAAGACAGTGAGGAAGAGGAGGTTTGCTCCTGGTATAACCCTCAGACCCGCAAACTAAAGCAACGTCACGAAAGCTTGAGCATATGGCGTTCAACTAATCTCAAGAATCCCGCTTAGTTTGGCGAGATAGTCTTAAAACATATAAGAAGGCCCTCCGTAATGCCAGAGCAGCCTATTACTCATCAGTAATAGAAAAAAATAAAACAACCCCAGGTTTCTCTTCAGCACTGTAGCCAGGCTGACAGAGAGTCACAGCTCTGTGGAGCCGAGCATTCCTATAGACCTCAGTGGTAATGACTTTATGAACTTCTTTAATGAAAAGATTTTAACTATTAGGGACAAGATTAATATTCTCTTGCCCATAACCAGTGCCAATCTGTCCTCAAGTGGAATGGCCTTGGAAACCGCTGTATGCCCTGGTGTATATTTGAGGGCTTTTCTCCCATCAACCGTGACCAATTATCTTCAACGGTTTCTACTTCGAACACGTCTACCTGTCTCTTGGACCCCATCCCGACGAGGCTGCTTAAAGACGTTTTGCCTTTAATTGGCGGCTCTCTATTAGATATTATCAATGTGTCTCTGCTAACAGGCCACGTACCACACTCCTTCAAGGTGGCTGTTATTAAACCTCTCCTGAAGAAGCCCACTCTGGATCCAGAGGTGTTGGCTAACTACAGACCGATCTCTAACCTCCCCTTCCTCTCCAAGATCCTTGAGAAAGTGGTCGCAAATCAGTTGTGCGACTTTCTACATCATAATAGTTTATTTGAGAAATTTCAATCAGGATTTAGAAAACACCACAGCACCAAGACAGCACTGGTGAAAATTACAAATGACCTCTTAATGGCAGCAGATAAAGGACTCCTCTCTGTCCTGGTCTTGTTAGACCTTAGTGCTGCATTCAACACCATTGACCATGACATCCTATTACAGAGACTGGAGCAGTCGATTGGCATTTCAGGCACGGCACTAATTTGGTTTAAATCCTATTTATCAGATCGATCTCAATTTGTATTTGTAAACGATGACGCCTCGATAACCACCAACGTTAATCACGGAGTTCCACAAGGTTCTGTGCTTGGACCAATTTTATTTACCTTATACATGCTTCCTTTGGGCAATATTATCAGGAAACACTCCATAAACTTTCATTGTTATGCAGATGATACTCAACTATATTTATCGATAAAACCAGAGGAGAGCAACCAACTCTGTAAAATTCAAGCATGTCTTAAAGACATAAAAACATGGATGACCTGCAACTTCTTGATGTTAAACTCAGACAAAACCGAAGTAATTTTAATCGGCCCTGAGCACCTCAGAGATCAATTATCTGGTGATGTGGATTCTGTAGATGGCATTGCCCTGGCATCCAACACCACTGTAAAGAATCTTGGCGTTATCTTTGATCGGGACTTGTCCTTTAACTCCACGTAAAGCAAATCTCAAGGACTGCATTCTTTCATCTACGTAATATTTCAAAAATCAGGCACATCTTGTCTCAAAAAGATGCAGAAAAATTGGTTCACGCGTTCGTTACTTCGAGACTGGATTACTGCAACTCCTTATTATCAGGCTGCTCTAATAAATCTCTTAGGTCCCTCCAGTTGATCCAGAATGCTGCAGCTCGTGTTCTCACTAAAACTAAGAAAAGAGATCACATCACTCCTGCACTAGCTGCTCTGCACTGGCTCCAGGTAAAATCTAGAATCACTTTTAAAATTCTTCTCTTAACCTACAAAGTCTTGATTGGTGATGCTCCATCATATCTTAAGGAGCTTGTAGTACCATATTGCCCCACTAGAGAGCTACGCTCACTAAATGCGGGACTACTTGTAGTTCCAAGAGTCTTAAAAAGTAGAATGGGAGCCAGAGCCTTTAGTTATCAAGCTCCTCTTTTATGGAACCAGCTTCCAATTTCAGTCCGGGAGGCAGACACAGTCACCTCGTTTAAGAGTAGACTTAAGACCTTCCTCTTTGACAGAGCTTATAGTTAGGGCTGAATCAGGTTTGCCCTGGTCCAGCCCCTTGATATGCTGCTATAGGCTTATAGCTGCCGGGGACGTTTTAGGATGCACTGAGTACCTATCTCCTCTTTTTCTCTCCTTAAGGATGAATTTTCATCTCTCAATCACACCTTACTAACTCTGCTTTCTCCCGGAGTCCTTTTGACTTCACGTCTCATGGGGTCATCGGACCCTATGAGACGGCATAGATCCTATCTGCCTGATGGATCGTCTGGGTCGTGGAATTCCTGCTCATGACTACGCCACTGTCCTGTTGAGACTCCGCCCACTGTTGAGACTCCGCCTCCTCCTCCCCACCGCCATCTGCCTGATGGATCGTGGAGGTCTCCATCGTGGAATATGCCAACTATGAACTATTCATACACTCTGTCATATTCATTGAATGTATTTTAACTCTAAATCTGTCCTTCTGTACACATGACATCTATTGCATCTGTCCATCCTGGAGAGGGATCCTCCTCTGTTGCTCTCCTGCAGGTTTCTTCCTTTTTCCCCTGAAGGGTTATTTGGGAGTTTTTCCTGGTCCGATGTGAGGTTTTGGGGCAGGGATGTCTATGTGTACAGATTGTAAAGCACTCCGAGACAAATTTGTAATTTGTGAAATTGGGCTATACAAATAAACTGAATTGAATTGAATTGAACACGCGCACTTTGGTTTTTCATCCTCCTTAATCCGAGGTCTCCATCGTGGCATCCGAGGAGAGGCAGCTGGTTACAGTCGGGATGAAGCTGGCTTTCATGTGTTTGTGCCTTCTGCATTTGACCGTTGTCGGTGCCGGACAATTCAACCGCAAAGAGCCTCGCAAAGACCGCGGCAATGCGCCGGCCAGAGCCCAGAAGCCTCAGCACCTCGGCACAGGTGAGTGCGCGCAGGGCTGCGCTGTTGTCACGGCGGGCGTGTGAGTCAGAGGATGAACGCAGAGATTTATTCAATCAGGAATAACCTGCACGAAACTGTATGTCAATTTCTATAGAGATAATCCGACAGTTTACGTAAAAAACATATGCTTATTCTGATATCAAATATATGTTTGGACTAGGCTTTTACACAATATGAACGATTGAATAATATTGAATTATGAACACATGTATTTATAGGCTTTTTACAATTACTGAACGTGAAATGACTTTCATACGTCCTTGTCAGAGTCAATATGGTTTGTTAAAAAATGTGAAACCTTGGACATTATGTGAATATTAGTCTGTATCGTGGGATTGGACTCTGACCGTGGTCGGGCTCATCTTTATGATGTCACGTTGTGTCGGATATGAAACTGACCAGAATGAAAGATAAGAAGGAAAAAAAAACTATATTTATCCCAATAAGGGAAACTAGATGTGCAATAGTTGCAAGACAGATTGTGAATATTAAATGACAAAAAACTGGTGGGATCCACCTAAAGATAAGTACAGCATTCAATTTATTGGAAGAGTGTACTTAACATTTTCCCATTTGTAATTAAACATCATGTCCCAGCATGTTATGTGAGTGAGCTGTGCGGATTTGGTGCAATATATTGTTTCTCTTGTCCTTTTTTAGTTTATTGTACATTGAGAGTGATGGAAAAGGACTTGTGTTTTGCAATGAAGCCATGTGGACTTTGATTCTGAAAAAATCAACTCTTTCATAAAACGAAAGGTGATACAATAATAGCCTACATATATCACATAGGCTATGGAAAATGTTTACAGTAACAGTATCTAAATGGCATCTTTTTTGTAGCCTATGATCCAGATTTAACTTGTCAGAACAGGACTAACTCTGTGCTTATAGGATTACTGTCAGACTAAACACATTAACGCCAAAATAATTCTTTGAAAAGGATCGAAATGGAACCTGCAAAATGTCAGACAGGCACAACATGATCTTGCAGCAGGAGGCCCTCTGCTCCTCACAGCAACTGTCATTTGCAGAGTATTAGAAACACATGTGCTAACAACAATAAAGTGGTCTTAAACTTTTTGTGTGTGTGTTTTTTTTAATGAGTGGGCTCTAACAGAACTTCAAGGAGGTACGAGAGATGCAACTCATTCGCAGATTATCATCGTTTATAATAAAAAGCAGTGCAGTGCCGACGCAGATTATTCATACGAGGCGAAAATAGACCTGCTGATGCGGCAAGAAAAGCAGTATTATTTATATGCAGATGACATTCAACCATAGACAGTGGTATTGAAGAAGACTTCAAACTAGAGACTGAGATAAACTCATGTTTACAATGTTTACTGAGGTAATGATTCAAGAAAGACAGTCATTTTCTCATAGATTCTATACAATCGGGAGTACTGTTTGCAACCGAAGGAGTCGCCCCCTGATGCTCAGTAGAGAGAATGCAAGTTTAGGCTTAAACATTGTGAGATCACCAGTCGATTGTGTCGTGATCACAAGATAACTCATTTGTTATTTTATTACTTATTCAAACAGCCCGAGTTGCTGACAGTGATGGACTCGGTGAAGTTAGCAGAAGGATATTAGAGATACACGTGTGATTACGTCGTTTTTTCAAAATAAGGTGTCATTGAGGGTATATGCAAAGTATGTAGATGGAAACATACTGTGTCTGTGAATAAGTCCTGACAGTAACTGACGTATTTGAGTTGACGACACCTCCAGCTACCTACAGACAGAAAATCAAGAATGATATCAATTCAGATATTTACGATCGTAAAAGTTTGACATTTCTACATTTACTTTCAGTCATTTTAGATAACAAAATATAAAACTTATTTTAATTCATTCAATTTGTCCGACATCAGTATGTAGAGATGGCCTGAAGTCAAATATATCAATTGTTGTGAGGAATTATAGAGCAATGTGTTTTATTAGCACCTCGAGTATTCAGAAATGTAACTATTCCAATGTAGAGATTTGGGATTTTTGTAATGGAAAGACATTTATTTATTATTTCCAGCAAAACAAAAATAAAAATGTATTTTAGTTGCATATTTCCTATTTGTTTAATCAGTCACACATGTATCATTCGGCTAACTTCATAAAGTCCATTACTTTCAGCTCATCTGAGATCAGATAGTCTTTCTCGATGCCTTCCCTGAAAATTGTTTGAGTTTTAGATTTTAAGATTTAGGCCATATTATCTGTCCAGAAGTTTGAGGTTTTTGTTTATTCTTGCCATGCTGTTAACATTCCTCCTGATGCAAATCAAAAGAAAAAGAAAATGCATTACATTTTTTTATTTCTTTTGTTTGTTTTTCTTGTATAAAGACACTACAACTGCATGTCGTTATGCAACCCTGTGCTGTGCAATGACATCACATTAAACTTGAACCGTTTACAGTTTAAAGCAGCTCAAAGTCTGGGTTGGTAATCTCACTTTTTTGTGTGGACATTTTTTCTCGCTTTTTTTGGATCAGCAATCAATAAACTAAACAGTTTCTATGTCTTTCGCATGACTCTAATAAACCGTCACATCATTTAATTCAGGCGGATTGTAATGACTTGAGGGGCTACAGACACCTGCCTGTCAAAAACTATTTATTCAATTTTAATTGGGCCTCTAAGTTTGACAAGGACAGGACATGCGCTCCATGGGAATTGTTAGTGTTAGACCCTGTTTTCTCTGACATATTCTGCTTTTAATAGTTTAATCTTTTCTTCTGACATTAATCCTTTATGATGTGACTATGCAGGTAATTAGGATTTATTAGTGAATGACTAGAGGCAGCGAAGTCTCCAGGCCCCTCTGTTTGACTGTGGGTCAGCGGTTCAATCCCCGCCTCCGCTAGCCCGAGTCGATGTGTCGTTGAGCAAGACACTTAACCCCGATTTGCTCCCCGTAGCTGTGTCTACGGTGTATTGATCAGTTAAATGAAATGTCCTCAACCGATGCCCACCTGTCTGTAATTTTCCGCTTATGGCCCATTCAGTCTCAGTGAGGTTACTGCGGAGGTCTTTTAGTGTTTGGGCAATCTCTGAACCCATCGGCTGACGGTCAAACGGAGAAGCTGAGGGGAGATGTTTCTGAGATTCAGTGTAACCGGCAGATGTCCGAGCCAAGAGTATCTTTTCTGTGCGTTGCTTGTTCACACCCCAATTGGTAATTTAAGATAGGAGACTGGAGTTGTAGTTAAAAGACAACGTGTATGAATGGATTTTTCACAATTAGCTAGTGTACAAGCTCACTTTCAACCAATAAAAAGCGTAAACATCGTCAGACGATAGCGGGTGCTGGGTTCCCACATTACATTTGGGCCAATGTGTGAATCAAGCAAAGCCTTCTCCAAGGTTTTTCTTTTATACTACTAGGAAATCAGAGCGCTTTTGATGTGAATGCAGAATCTCTTTATAGAGATTACTGTGTTTGGGTTAACCTCTTTAACTAAAGTCACATCTGGTGTTCAAGCAGCTGAAATCGTTTATTTCGGTGGGCACACATTTCAGTGTACTCTGTATTTTTAATCCACTGCATTCCTGCTCTTTTATAATTGTGTGTCCTGAATCAAATTGCGATTGCAATTTTCATATTTAAATCATTTGAATGGTGGTTGTCTGTTCTAGTGATTTGGAGTTATCTCAAATATATTATGATACTGCACTGTGCCTATATGTCGTCAACAGGTACATGTGGTGCCTTAGTTTGCCTCACACCACATTCAAGCAGAGGTGGTACTCAATTACAATGTCAAAGTAACACAGTCTATTCTGTATAATGAGTACTTTTGACACTGCATTATTGTAATAATACATGTCAAACAACCATCTGGATCTTTTATAGAATGTATTTAAATATAAAACCCTGATGCTTGGCTTTGTGACTCGACTGTACAGTGATGGTATTTACTACATGAGAGGCACAAACTGGGACTAATGGTGATCTGAGATTGAAGATAAAGTGATCTGAGGTGGAGATGTTCTGCAGCATTATTTACTAAACAGAGTGTTGTCGCTGTTTCAACAGGGTCTGTAATCCTATCCCGACAGAGACCCCTGTTTGCGAGGAGAGGACAGTATGAAAGACAAAGGATCCATACATCGGTGAGATCTGTCTGCCAGAAAGCTTTTCTGCATATCTGCTCAGCAAACCATAATATATCTGTGATGGTCTGAAATCTAGATTTTTGTGATTTATACACACTGCAAAAAAATGAATGATCTCAGTTGGAAAATGTATTTAAAAATGTAAAAGGTTCAGCTAAAGTTTGCACTTATTATACATCACCATGTCAAAAAAATCATAATTCTCGGGTTACACGGACTGGACACAAAGGTGTTGATGTGCACAAAGACAAAAATGGCTTCACAATAAGAAGTGCCCCCTTTTAATGAATACATGTGTTGTTGTTTCAGCTCTGATCCATTCAGAAAGCTCTCAATAAACAAAACCAGCACTTTTTAGACATCAAAGTAGAAGGCTGTATCGGCAATATTACTGTGGCACTGGGTTTTGATGCACCCACGTTCATCTACTCATCTCCTGTGCTTCCCTCTTGCCGTTCTCTCCACCTTCCAGAAGCCCAGAGTGACCCCCGCTCGTCCAAATGGCGCTCTGGCTTATTCCAAAGCGGGACCCAGACCTGTGAAGCCGAAGTGCTCTCAGCTGACACAGAGCTGTTTGCCCCAGTTTGGCTGCTGTGACACAAACGCCGCATGCCACTGCCGCTTCTTCAACGCCATCTGCTTCTGCCGCCGGTCGTAATACTAGTAGAGCCTAGAGGAGATCAAGAAAGCGAATAAAACAAAGCTGAGATTATAAACTCAAAATACACACTACCCCCGCTGCCACGATTGTGTTATAACAGTTATAATCAACCACCTCGACAGGCAGACTGATGCATCACAGCCGGGACAATAACCACCATCTCACAAAGTCAGCATCTTTAGTCAGGCACATTTTAAATGCTATCTTAACAAACTTGTATACCTCTTGTGAAAGGCGGCTGCTTGTAAAAAATATCCACTATATATTTAAGCTTGCAGTCTCCTAACATCCATTTATTGTCATGTGCATTCCTTGGAACAATACTTACTCTATATTATCAGTATCATCTTTATCATTGTTGTTAATTTTTTTATGTTGCTAACATTGTTGTTGCATTTCACCAGTGTTAGATGACCACAGTTTGGAACTGTTTTGTTTCAGAATGTGTGCATTGCATTAAAGAGCGTTATCTGTTATATTGAATACATTATATACAAATACAAGTTTTACAGCAATCAGTTTTTAAATAAATTCATTTTAAACTGTTTTTCCTTTATCTTCTGGGGAAATCCCTGCAGACTTAGCAAATGCTAAGTTATAAGCACATGCATCAAGCCCAATGTAAAACCCATTTCTGCACTTTTGGCTAACAGACGTGACTATTTCCTAACTTTTGTTTAAATAAAGCCTGTAGGTTAACATCCTCCCTTATTGTCGAGCAAAAGTGCTTGTTAAGGAACTGGTAACACAGTAAGCAGTAAGCAAAGGTATCAAAATCGTCAGGCAAACTCATGAGAGAACCAAAATGGTCATACACGAGGGAAGCAAAAAGCTGGTCTACTCACAAAACATTTATAGACAAACTGGCACCGAACAAGGGGTTGATGCAGATTTAATACACAGCGAGGCACGGGTGGAAGCAATGAGGGCGGGGCTTGCAATCACAAGGGAGGAGTCTGAAACGAGAGACAAGGTGAGTGACAAACACAACAGAAACAGACAGTGAACACAGAACTACCCAGAAGGTCTGCGTGTAACTCAAGGCCTACAAATACAGTATTGAGAAGTTTTCCGATATGTCTTTGAGGATTTCTGAAGAATCAGGTCCGGGGATTCCAGTGTTGACTTTTCACACACCTAACCAATAGGAGATTATCTGTTTTGGATGCATTCTCACTTGAAATACTCTATTTGGTTTCAGAGTATCCATGAGTCAGGACATCACATGGCTTGCACTGTAGTGAAGAAGCTGGTTCGTAACTGGGCATCCTGCAAGTCCTTGAATTTGTCTTTTGGCATCGGACCGTGAGAGGTTCACAAAACCCTTCGTAAATGACCCCTCTTTACACCCTTTATTATTCATTTTCTTCTAGTTTTTGCACCATTCGCCGCAAAATAAATAGCTTCACGAATCACTCTCTCCCCAAGCAAACATCGCTGTCAAATGAAACCAGTACAGAAGTTACACACCAAGGTGTGGACGCCCCCAGCAGAGTGATACAAGTCAACATGACGTAAACATTGGGGGCTTAAGCCATACCTCTGGTCCAAGGTGACCAGCTTTATTTCTCTGTTTTTGTGTCTTCGTTACATCATGTACATGGACATGTTACTTCATTGGTTTAAAGACCTGCGTTTATTTTGGAAAGGCTTATAAGCCTCATATTCACACACCTGCTTTGGACATTGGCTTACATTTTAAATAATTATTGGGCTAACAACCCAAACATTCAGGTTTTACTGCGCATGTTTCATATCCTAATGATATAACGCAATATGGCCCATGACTCTTGACTGCTTGGCTTGTTAGCTTGGATTGTTGTACGAAAAGACAAACAAAACAATATAACTTTAACAAAGTATTTACTGCTCTTTTTTTACTGGTTATAATGTTGGACTACATTAAATTGTGCAGGTAGTCACGATCATATGTCCAACATATGTTGTGAGTTGGCATGATCTTTATTACTAAATGAGTTGAATTTATACATTTGACATTCTTGCATCTAAATTGTGTATGCTTCTGAGACATGCTGGTTGTAAATATAAGTTTTTGAACACGTTTTGACATGGACATGTTCAGAGTTCAGTGTACAATTTTACTTTGGCGCCCTCTGCTGGTATATATATATATACACATACACACGCACACACACACACACACACACACACGTACAAACATGCACACTTCTTATAAAGTAGATCGTGTACTTGATGATTACCTCTCATCCACTCTGTTGGGCCAAAGCCTGGAAGATGTTCAAATCATTGAGTGCATTGGCCGTGACGAGAGTCAAAAAAGGAAGATGTATAGTTGCAAACCCACAATTGTCACATTCCCGTTTACAGCATTTGCAGCCGCTTGCACTCAACCACTTATCATGTAAATCATGCCTACATTCATGCTGACTCAACGGGGATAACATTAAGGATCAAAGTTGATCCTCGAGAGAATAAATAATTAAAAAGCAATAAAGAATGCCTGAGAGTCTCACCGCATTATCTTTTGAATTGTCACCAGCTGCCTTGAATTTTGTGTTTTCATTTCTTTTTTATAGTTGTTTTCCTTTTCACCCTCTAAAATAATATATAGTGAAAGCTCACAAAGAGGCAGTAAAGTTAGCGACCAAGGAAATCTCATATTTGTGTTTTCTTTTTCAGAAATACAGATAATTCCACCATGAATTCACCTGAATGGAGGAAATTAGGTTTTTAATGCTCCTAATTTAATGTAACATGTACAGTATACATATTGTAACAACAACAAAATACTTGAAGAACTACTGAACCCAACCAGGCGGAGGCAGAGATCAACGCCTCTCCAGTTTCCATGGCAGAGGTCTCTAATGAAGCCCATCACCAGGTTAATATTATGAGATTAACCCTGAGATGCTGAAGGCTCAGGACAATGGTGGGCGGTCTTGGTTGACTTCATTGTCACGTGGAAGTCAAGAACAGTGCAGACAGACTACCAGACCGGGGTGATAGTTCCTATTTTTAACACAGGGGTTCGACAGGGTGTGCTCCAATCATCATGTATCACACTGCTCAGCCTCACTGGCAAAGTATATTCAGGTTGCTGGAATGGACTCCGACAGATTGTGGAACCTCGATGCAGAATCCGTCCTGGTCATGGAATAGTAGACCAGCATTTTTTCCGTTGCAGGGTTGTCACAGAGTTTGCACATCCAATCTACATGTGCTTGAAGAAGGCCTACTTATGTATCCCTGTGGAGTCACATTGGGGATACTGCCGTTGCTATACAAGCCATCCGGTCTTTGTGGGAGCGGTGTCAGTATTCTCGTCACAAATTCAAACGTGTTGTCAGTGGGACTCCAGGGGAGGAGAGTGTTTGGTTTCAGAATAGCTTCTCCACTTTATGTGGATGATGCGGTCCTATTGGTGTCTTCAGACCGTGACTATCAGCTTGCACTGGAGCAGTTTGCAGTTGGATGGGAAACCGTTTGGGATGGGAGGCAGGCCATGGTCCTCTGCTGGAAAACTACTCTCTCTGGGTTGGGAGTGAGTTGCTTCCCCAAGAGAAGGCCTTAAAGTATCTCAGGATCTTGATCAATCATGATTGAAGGAAAAGTGGAGATAGGGCAGCGACCGCCTCGTCCCTCTCTCGGACAAAAATTAAAGCACTATAGCTGCAAAACAGCACACACACTTACCTTAAAAGAATGCATTTTGTGAATATAATACCCAATACTATATCCCCAATGGCTTACAAAAAACAAGCATCAATATCCAGGATTCACACTAGTAATACTAAGGTCCAAAACACTTTTTTACCCTAATGGATGCTAGTTTATATATACAGGACTGTCTCAGAAAATTAGAATATTGTGATGAAGTTCTTTATTTTCTGTAATGCAATTAAAAAAACAAAAATGTCATGCATTGTGGATTCATTACAAATCAACTGAAATATTGCAAGCCTTTTATTCTTTTAATATTGCTGATTATGGCTTACAGCTTAAGAAAACTCTAAAATCCTATCTCATAAAATTTTAATATTTCCTCAGACCAAGTAAAAAAAAAGATTTATAGCAGCTGAGTGTTTGTCAAGGCTCAGGAAACCCTTGCAGGTGTTTCGAGTTAATTAGACAATTCAAGTGATTTGTTTAATACCCTACTAGTATACTTTTTCATGATATTCTAATATTTAGAGATAGGATATTTGAGTTTTCTTAAGCTGTAAGCCATAATCAGCAATATTAAAAGAATAAAAGGCTTGCAATATTTCAGTTGATTTGTAATGAATCCAGAATGCATGACATTTTTGTTTTTTTAATTGCATTGCAGAAAATAAAGAACTTCATCACAATATTCTAATTTTCTGAGACAGTCCTGTATATATAAATGTATAAATATATATAAAATATAAATAATATATATAAAAAATATATACATATATAAAAATATATACATATACAGGACTGTCTCAGAAAATTAGAATATTGTGATAAAGTTCTTTATTTTCTGTAATGCAATTAAAAAAACAAAAATGTCATGCATTCTGGATTCATTACAAATCAACTGAAATATTGCAAGCCTTTTATTCTTTTAATATTTAATAATTTTTTATTGCATTACAGAAAATAAAGAACTTTATCACAATATTCTAATTTTCTGAGACAGTCCTGTATATATAGCACCCAAAAAGAGCAGCTAAGCCTGTCAAGCTAAGTGAATATTTACACCAGCAGAAGCCAGAAGTGCAAACACGCCTCTGTGTTTAGCACCTCTTTATTATGCACAAATACATTTGATTGGTAAAAAGTTAAAAAAAGGTCAGACAAATACATATTTGTTGGGGGGGGTAGCCGGCATGTTTGTTTTCTTCAATGTATCATGTTATGGTCCCTCTTCAGGTCCTGACAACACATACAGTATACAATATGACATTGCTGCAGAAGTAACTATAAATAAAATGTGTGCAATATTAGAATTTAATAATATATAGATGGGGGGGGGGGAATCGAGATACACTGATATACGTCAATCAAGTGAACATATGGGAATGATGTGCCTTTGACAAGATCGAATCTTGGTTTGTGCACTGTAAAACACAAACACGCATATATGATTATTTTTAATTGCATATAAGCGCAGGACAAGTCACGCTGCACACGGTCTGGTCTAACTGTCCGTCTGGGTTTGTTCAATAACAACACACAGCCACGGCGTTGACTCAGAGGGCCAGCTCTCGTGTTATTACACAGCAATATTTTGGGGGCGGCGCGCCTGTGGGCCCCGTGTGTTTGCTGCTCAGAGGCTCCTGCACAGAGATGGCAAGACAACCGTAGCAGACTGGGGCCTATACGGTTGGGCTTTTCACCGACAACCGTAACCTAAGAGACGCAGAGAGCGGGAACGGAGCGGACACCGGACGAGGTAAAGCCAGCCGTTTGTGAACGAATTTCTCGTCACCTCACAGATGAATTCTCGTAAACGTCCGACCGGAGTGTCAGACCGACGCTAGCTCGATGACGACGGACCCGTTAGCTCGCTGGCAGCGGCGGGGGGAGAGCTAACTTAAGTTTGTGACTGTTCGGCGAACGATGACACAAACACTGTGGGTATTTCGATTGTGTGAGGATATAATCATCCGACGAGCTCGTTAGATAGCGCAAAGGCAATACGAGGGACGGTCTGCTATCGGGAAGCTTGTAACTGAAACAAATGGCACTAAAAACAGGGTTTCTTCCAGTGGCTAGCTGGTTAGCTTATTGATAGCGGGCTAGCTGACTTTAGCGGTGCGGTGCAGACCGCTGCCGGTGGACATGGATGCTCGTCCTTATCTGTCAGATACGGTGAACGCGGTGTAAAACGTCCAGGGCAAGTATGAGATGACCAGACACTGGCTCCGATGTCATGGATTACTACTTGGAGAGCATTTCGCCGGGTGTCTTGTAAATTACTCTTAATTAGCGTTCACGTTAGCTTGTTGGTAGATTTTCAGAAGTTAGCCGACGTTCGTGAACCGTGTCGGAGTTTGTGTGATGATCCGTGTTGGAAATATCGAGGCTTCGTTAGCGCAATGTTTCGATTTAAATGTTGTATGGAAGTGATGTCAATCAGCTGATTTATCATCCAACTTTGTTATCTTAAAAGAGAAGAAACACAGTTGGTTCCTCTTAACTTTTACGTGTCACCATTTGTTGTCAACAACGTGTTTCTTTGATTATGCAAGATACATGACCTTAAGAAACCTAAACCAAGCCTGACATGACGCACACTGCTGCTTAATAGTGTCCAAACATGTCACAAGTGCTTCTTTTCTTAATACTGAGCATAACAAGTAACACACTGAAACAGTCCTTTATTTGCAAAGACAGTGTTGATATGCATTTGGGGCCCAGCAAATATCTGATGGGAATCCCTATCAATGAAATGTAGGCCCAATGGTTTGACTTCTATCTATTTCAGTGGCTGATGAAGATTTTCTATACAGCCTTGGCTATTGTATTTCAGAACCATTAGTGAGTGTCCTGCTGTCTTCTGACGATAGAAAGTGGTTTGACAGCTCATGTTGTCGCAAACTGTATGCTAGTTATTATACAATAGAAGGGAATTACTCTCAGGAAGCTGTCATTTGAGCTGCAACTTTTGCTGGCTCTGAAATATACTTGTTTGTGTGTCTCGCTCACACACACACACACACGCAAGCTTGCTCACACATTGACCTTTTGAAAAGCAAAAAAAGCAGCTGAGGGGCAGGAGTTGTCGACTGCTGTCACTGTATAAAGCAAGTGTGTCATGCCAACATAGAGAAAATAAAAATGTACCGGCCTCCCGATTGAGTATGTTGAAATAAAGTAGAACTAGTTTAAAGATTACTTTTCACTTCGCATTTAAACGCCGTTTACTGTCTGTAGGGACATTGCAAGTCCAAATGCTGTCTTATTAATGAAGATACATAGGCAATGCAATTATTTTGAATTTGGGGTGCCCGGTGCTCAATAAAATGGCTAAGTGAAACCCTATGTTGTCTAATTGGACTAATCACAACCTGGCAGTTGTACATTATGCTCCTCCTGTGTCCTGTTAATATGACATTTAATTCAAAATGTACTTTATGGATAGAACAACAAAAAAAGACTAGAGTTGGTTGTAGCTTTTTTTCTGTTCCTGAGGTTATGCCCAGTTTGTTGGGGAGTAACTGTAAGCACCTTTTGTACAAGACTGTATGTGGGCCAGAGGGTCCAAATGGTGTGTACGTTGTTATCTGTGTGAAATTAGATAACCTTAATATCAGGCCTCATACAAAGTCTTGAACGTTTTGAAAGCTCTTCATTTTTACCACCAAATTCTCAAGGTTAAGAACGTGCCTGCGTTTGAATATACCCTTTGAAAAATGTGTTATTTTCAACATAATCTTGTTTCATTCACTCCACCGCATTTATGTAAGCCAACACTCTTTAAGTGTTTGAAATGGAAAACTCCCATTTCCATATTTCTTTTTTTCCTCCTGGCATCTTGCACTGGACTGGACCAGGCATCGATGTTAGTGCTTTTGGTTATTTATTGGTCAAGACCTTTGAGAGTGATGGCAAAACACTGCTGGACCATTTCCATCCTTTATCCCCCTCGTTGTTTCCCCTATCGCCGTGGTTACCTGCCTTCTGTGTAGCGCTCAATTTATTCCTGATAGTCAGGAGCGGTTATTTTACTCTGAGCTTTTGAGATTAGCAATCAAAACTAGTTGAAAATAAATCAAAACTGGGAATGTTTGACTTGTATGTGTGGTTCTCGAAGATTTGGCAAGGGTTCTGACATTTATAGTATATATTTTAGAAATGTAACTTTAACTTGGGCTGACCGCTTTTTCCTTTAAATAGTTTAACCTTGCGATGAACTCACTTGGTATGATGCGATAAGAGAAGTAATATTTATTCTTGCATGGCACTGTGCTGCAGATTGTGTTTGCCTCTGCCCTGTAGCCTGCACATTGATCAGTTAATGTTATGTCAGTACTGAGAAAATACTTTAGACAATTCCCCAATAAAGATATAATCAGGATTTTAATTGTGAAATTGGCACACTATGAAACACTTTTTAAATGTATATGAAGTCCGACACTAATAATACATTGATTACCTTCCTCTAGCTTATTAACGTTTTCTGTTGCGAGGTATTATAGTTCTGATATTGTCGTGAGCATTAGTTATTCATGAGATATTACAGTGTGTTGTGGGAAAGTAAAGTAAGTTCTCTTAAATGCCCTTAAAAAAAAAAAGTAATTACAATTCAGACACTCCAGGAAAACAATTACACCTAAAACGTGATTTATTATTAATTCCCGACCGAGCCTAATTTAACGCCATAATACATCGTGATGTACACTGTTATTTACTCAGATGTGAACTGATGATGAAAGTACACAGATACGGAATGCAAACGACAACTATTCTTCAGCGTGCGAGGTCATCACGACCACGCTGGACCAGAAAACGTGTGCGTCTAAACCGTGCGCTGGTGTGATCCACTGAGAAGTTGGTGGCACCAGTGCTACCTGTGGGAACGTTGATCCAGAGTCCTGGGATTTCTCCCTATGCATTGAACTTTGCGCTCTGGAATTCAGAGTGAACCATTTATTCCTCTATGAACACAACAGTTATGCCATATGTTACGAGACGTACACTTTCAAAGTATTACATTGCCGTCTTAATCAGAGGTCCTACTTTGACTCGTTGAGGTTTACACCAGCTGTTCTCAGCCTTGTCCTAAACAATATTCATTTTTTTGGTTTCAGAGAAACCATGGGACACCGAGTGGACTGAACCAGAGGGTCGAGCAGCGCACCCCAATTGTGAGTATAAAATGCATTTCCAGCATCACAATTGCAACATTACAGGAGGTAAATAAAGTAATTTTACAAAATGTTGAAAAATATGAACATTGACCCCAACAACGTGTTCAGAATATGCAGCAGCAGCTTCTAGGACTCCTCAGCTGTATTTTTTTGGAACCCTGCCAAGCTCACCTGTTTCTTATTTGCGATTTTACTGGCTGTATGTGTTTGATGTTTGCGTTATTGGTCTGTGTGCGTATGCATTTCAAGGTCTCCCACTGTGGTGTGTGACATGGCCACGGCCTCTTCGAGAGCCGAGTCTAGCCATAACCACAGAGGAACATCACAGCTCCATGCCATTGGTGAGTCCACGCACACACGGCTATAATGTACCGAGCGGCAGGGTGGCCTTTGGGTCTGGACCCCTTCCCCTTTAAAGAGCTCGCACCTTGCGTGGGTCTCAATATTCAGATTACACTGTTAACTTTCTGCTGAAAATGTTCAAGGAGGGAAAACGAAGAAATAAAACGCTTCTCTCATAAACCCATCCATGTACCCACCAGTTTCCTGTGCCAAATTCAAGAGGAAGAAAAGTCTGTTTGGGACTGCCATTTATGTGGAGGTGACAGCGGAGGGGGAGACGCGACGCACAACGAAGTCCAACAGCTCCTCCAGTCCGAAATGGGATGAGACGCTCACTCTGTAAGAAGCAACCGCTTGCCTCCTGTGTCTGACAGTCTGTGTCCGTGTGCATCTCGGCATGAGATCTACACAAGTTCATGTTCACAGTGTGGGGGGGACAACAACTCATTAATCCACTTTATTATATGGAGAAGATAAAATGATTGACAGAGTAGACGTCTGGGGTGATGCTGTGAGACTTTTACAGCTCTTGCTTCCGAATAGCTCAGCTAAATGCCAGAGGAATGTCATTGCACATCCTAATTGTCTTGATTGGGTAACTATTGCAAGAAGACAGAGTGGTGCTGTCTGTCATCTTCTTGAACCATGGCTGTTTCGCAAGTCGTTAGAAAGCCTGCATATGGCGTCCTGGCTATAACCATAGATATGTCTTTTTAGGCTGATGTGCCGTATTCAATGACTACAGAGTCATTGAATACAATGACTTTGTAGTTTTTGCTTAGTGTAAGCACAGAAAACAAAAGGAAGCAGCCGAGTACATCAGTTGCTAAGCCTGCAGCAAGGATTTTGGGAAATCAGAATGAGAAGCATCAAAATAATTGTTTTCTTTGTTGTAGTTTCTCTCTCGGAGCAGAGACTAAAAGTTGGATGCTGAGGTTGTGAATGGTGATTTAATGGGTTAAATGTTAATGCATTAACTGGTTCCAAACTCTGGCCAAAAAGAAAAGGCACTTCTGGTAGAGCACACTGGCGCTAAACACATATATTTTGACTGTCCTTTTTTCCATGATGTAAATTCTTGTGATTTGATTCAAACATTCTAATAATTACTCGTTATGCCTGTTTTTGGTGTCTTCCTGACCTTTTTTAGGAATGTAACACCGCGCACACAGGTGGATTTCAAAGTATGGAGTCACCACACCCTGAAGGCAGACGCTCTGATCGGCAAAGCCACGCTGGACCTAATTCAAGCCTTGGAACAGCATGACGGGAAATGTATGATTAAAATGCAGAACCATATTATAATACAAGGTCGGGGGTGGGGTGTGTTCATGATATAACAAATACAGTTGTGGTGCAGTTAGACAGACGCATGAAGTACTGTATATTTAGACGAGCCGACATCACCGCCATGTGTTTTGAACTTTTCCTGTCTTTTTGCTAAATACTTACCCATATCATCTCTGATCAGCTCCTGATTTATAATGTGAATTATTCAAGTTTGTTTAATTTCAATCACCATGACCAACAGATTTATTGTTGAGGTTGCCTGATATCTGTTCAACGTGTCTTTTTGTTTTTCAACGTGAACATTTTAAATGACTCGTCTATGATATTGTTTTGCTTTATGCTCTATTTGATGCAACTCTATTGTAAAGCCTCCTCCCATACGATCCCCGTTTTGCCCTTACAGTGGAGAATGTGAAGGAGGTGCTGAAACTGAGCGTGGAGCAGAAGGGAGTTCTGGTTCCCGTTGGCGAGCTGACCGTCTACCTCGATGGCCTGACCGTCACTGGCCAGGAAGAACTGGCACCGCTTACCAACGGCAATGCAGCAAATGGCACCAGTGAGCTGATTATTTATGTGTTCGGGGAGGGTGATGCAGGGGGTTGCCAATTTTCATGATCACGTGAACTGGTAAATGACAATGAAGCAACGGCAGAGAAATATGCCACGGATGAATATACTGGTCCACTATCGCCTAATCCTTGTACAGTCAAGCACTCGCCAAGTTCTTTTTATTAATTTAGTAAATAGACGCTTGCACATAATATCTGTTTGCTAAAATAGTTTCCCCCCATCCACACTAGAAGTCCAACAGAATGGAGATTCCATCCATGAAAATGGAGACTCGTCTTCTTCGTCGAGGGCTGCTAACAGGTGAGTTAACTAAACGAACCATGGGGAAGATTCTGTCCCCTTCACTCTCCCTTTCTTATATCGGTGTTTCCCAAACTATTTCGGTCAAGCTCCCCTTTGATAATATAGGAACATGATAAGCCCGCCCACTAAATGGGTCGTACCTTCTTTTATTATGAATTTATTGTAATATATAAACTCTAAATTAAGTTCATATCACTTCATTTTTCTACTTCAGTTTGTTTTACTGAAGAAGAAGAAAAATAGCAGGCGAGAGATCGCCACACTCATTTTCAATGTTCAACGTTGATTTGTATTTGCTCTTCATTGCAGCGGCGGCCCAACGCCACGTTTCAGTTTACCAGTAGTTTAAGACGCGTGCGTGGTTTTGCCGCTAGTCGGTGTTTACGGTGAGCCGCTCTGAGGGTCGTGGTTGCCACACAGTGCATGTCACGTCAGTTCTGCTTGATTTACTTTATTTGTATTTCTTAGGTGCGACCATATGATATGGTGACCTATCTTTACAACTTTTTTGCAATTGTATTTTTCATAATTTAATTTAATATTGTTATACCGATTTGTGATGAAGCTGTGGCCCTTGAAGTTGCACTGTGCGTCCCCCAGTTAGTTTGGGAACCACTGCCTTATATGGTTGTTGGCCTGAAGAGAAGAACTCCTTGAAACCAAGGAATGCTAACAGGCTGCAAAGAGTTATCCGCTAGCTTGGTTTCCCGACAATGTGTCCTAGAGAAGCATATTTGGCCTCGCCTGTCTGTCCTGCTTTTTCTCAACCTTGACTACGTCCTTCTCCTGCTTTAACCCTTGTGTTGCCTTAGGGTCATTTTGACCCGACTCAATATTACACCCTCCCCCCGCCTTCGGATTAATTTGACCCCATTCAATGTTTAATGTCGGTGTTCTTTCGGCAGTCAACAAACAAACATAAAGTGCCTCACACTTAAACTTGGAAAACAATATTAATTCTAATAATTTTCTGGAGGTTTTAATTGCTGGCGTCAAATTGAACCCAAAGGGTAAAATATGTTAGTAAATATAAAGGTAACAGGAGGGTGAAACATTGAATCGGGTCAAAATGACCCATAGGCTGGGGGAGGGTGTAATATTAATTCGGGTCAAAATGACCCGAAGGCAACACAAGGGTTAAGTGCTTGTGTTGCCGCTGCGGCACAGTCTTTATTATTTGTCACACAGCAATAGTGCCCTTTAGTGAGTTCTACTGGGTTTTTATGGAAAAGCCACTGAAGAAGCATGTCTGCTAACTGCAAAAGAGCAGAGATGGCAGGGAGAATGGGATGGAGGTCGTGGCTGCCTGGCTCCTCTCTGCATTGCAGTTACTGAGGACTGCAAGATGCAGACAGAGGGGTATATTTACCCACAACTATTTGAATACTCAGACAGATAGAAAAGTTAGCCAGCTGAAGGATATATGTGGTGGTGAGACTTTTTTTTTCTGTCAGTTTTTTTACATGTGTTTATGAAAGCGAGACAATTACAATCACATGTACAGATATCTTTGTTTCAACATATTCAAACATAAAATGGATGGTTAGCTCTGGTCAATAACGGGGGACGGTGTGAACGTCAACTTTTTTGATGGGTCTTGATACATTTTTGTGTTTTGTTATGTAGTAGTGTCACCCTGAACCTGGCCTGTGACTTCACTTTACGCAAGTTATCTGCTATTTAGCTGGGAGACTAATCTTTGGGGACCCTATCTGCCCTCCTTGTTTCCTCTTTGTCTCTTTACTCATTGTTCTTTTACGGTTATGCGTGGGTGTCAACTGGCAGTCTTCACTCCGTTGCCTCTCTCCTCTTTTCTGGTCACCTCCTTCAAACTTTTTCCCTCTTTTAATTTTTGTTTTTGCTTTTTAAATATATTTTCTTCTTGAGCCTTACCCACCTTTTCATTTCAGGTAGCTCGTGTTTCTACTTTTCCACAGTCAAGCAGGGAGACTTTTCCTGTGGAGCTCGAGGCGCCAGGTCTCATAGTCTGTCAAAACATTAGATTCCGACCTGGCCCCCGTGCTCGATACAGGAGCACCATGTTGTATTGTGGTTTCAACTCTGTGTGTTCCAACTTATACATTTTCTACTTTGCCTTTGTACCAAATTGCTTCGCTCTGCATTCAATTGCAATACTAAAACAGCAAGTCCAGTTGCCTTTGAAGTATTTGTAGTAAACCAATACATATTAAAACATCAGTATATTGATAGAAATAAAATATTATAGGTATAGATACAAATAAACAAATAACTCCTTGCCTCTGCCAGGCTCCCTAAAATGGACCGATATGGTAAATTAGCATCCCCTCTGTGCTTTGCGTCTCACCGGACGTTGAGTATTAGGCAGGGTTGCATGGTGTACCGATACTAAAAAGGTACTGCGGTACCCGTACGTTTAAAACGATACCGTTTAGCATATTTTTTAGTAACGATACCCTGTCATGCTGCCTGGACGCATTGACTGCAAGGGGGCGGGGCTACTCAGCGCTGTGAGCGAGCACGCAGCTGGGGAGACAACATGGCGTCAAGTGACAAAGCTTTTGCTGACCGCCCTCGGCTTTTTGTAAAAAAATAAAAAGAGTGAAATCTGGAAATACTTTGGCTCCATTACAGACAGTGAAGGAAAGCCCACTGACAAACAGACAGTGAAGGAAAGCCCACTGACATAAGGAGACCCGTTTGCTAAACGTGTTTCAAAGCCACTCAGACTAGGGAGGCAACACGTAAATCATGGCAAAGCACCTTTTAGACAAACACCCCGAACTTTTCAAAGTAAGTACAGGTAAGCGATGTGATTATAAACGAGCTCATCCATATACAGCCTAACATGAGTAGCCTCGGCCTAGTTTGACGACAAGCCTATATGATCATGAGGTCACAATGCACACACGTGTACTAAATACACACAATTGATGCAACATGGCTACATACTGGTGGATCTTGAGCCAATTGTTTTTATTTTTAGTTCAGAAAAATATTTATTCCATGAATTAAGATAATATATGAATTCTACAATTGCTCATACTTATGGAAGGAACTATGTAGTCATCTCGTCAGGTACGGACCAACGGCCTACATAGCTGTGTATTATCAATGCTATGATGGCACCATGTCGTTTTCATTGATATCTTGCTGTAGGCTAATAGTAAGATTAATGCCATTTGTTGAGTGTTGAAAAAGCTGGGCAGGAACAAGCTGGTATAAAGGGAACCGTACAGATGTTTTATGTATTACCATTATAGATAAATATACCAGTATTGTATTTGTGGCATCGTAGCGGGTATCGTATGGAAGTTCTAATTTTGGCATCGTGACATCCCTAGTATTAGATATAGGAAGAGCTTTTATAATGTGCGGATATGCCGAGTAGTCAAATCAACATTCATCGGCGTTGTTGATACTTTTGACCCTTTCTGAATTTTTTCTTCCTGGTTGCTAGCTCGCTGGTCTGCTGTTTTACTTATGTCTGGCTATGAACTTGCCTGGACTTGTGTTATATGGCAGATTATGTATTGGTCTTAGTGTGGGCACGTCTGGCACCGTCTGAACTCCTCTGCCTTATGAAGGGGCCTCTTCAGCTGTGCCCCATAACGTCACTCATCCTATTATGTCCTGTCCTTGCCCTCAAAGGACAATAGTCCTTGTGTCTTGCGTCAAGCCTTTTGAGGTTACAAAGTTCATTTATTATCATTGTACAACAGTCCCATTCTGCTTCATAAGAAAACATGCACACAAAAAACTAACAAAACTATTATGTGTGGAGGATGAATTTAAGACTCTCAGCCTGAGGAAATATGCAGTACTGGTGGGACGGCAGCTGATGCTCCTGTAACACTTGCCAGACCGCAGCAGGGTGAACAGGCGGTGGCTGTGGTATTGTCTTTGCAAAAGTCCTTGGGCTCTTAACAGGCACATCTTGTCTCCAATATCACTGATGCTCGGTAGATGGGTACCAATAATGTTGAGTGGTCCTAATCGCCTAGTGTGGGACCCTCCTTTCCGGCGCTGTGCAGATCTTATGCAAGTTTGTAATGTTTCCTTCAATAAAAAGTTTCAGCAGTACGGATGTTTAGAAGCTTCATTCAAGCCACGATGGAGACGAGCATGTCAGGTTGGGATATTGAATCCCGAGACCTTAAAACTGTTCATATGCATTGATGTGTCTGTTGATTTTTAGAAAAAAAGAGGCTAATACAATCGGCATCACTCTCTGCAATATTGTTGATTTTTACTCTATACAAAGTCTAATTGTTTGTTTGTAAACTTGCCGATGCTGGTAGTGTCATTTACAAACTAGTTTCATCTGCAAGTCGTGGGGGGGGGGGGTTAACTGCCTGGGGTCTGTTTGTGAGGAGCCTAATAGCCGGTTACAGAGCGAGGTACTAAAGCCCATAGTGCTCGGTTTACCAATCCGTTTCATGGGAGAGATTGTGGTGAAAGCTGAGCTGAAATGAAATCATCAAACCACATTCGGATGTACGTGTTATTTCCAAGGCGAGGGAGGGCTAAGTGGAGGGCAATGGAGACGGCATCATCTTTCGATCTGTTGGCGCTGTTTACAAAGTAGTGAGGGTCCAGGCTGGCTCGGAGGTTTTAGGCGTATTGTGGAACCAGTTTGTCAAACCACTTGAGAGCCGCATGGGGGTCGTCATTGAGACTGGACCTTGCAGACTTCTTTGCTACAGGGACCAAGTTGCTGTCTTGAAGCAGGTGGGAACACTTCTGAGACGGAGCCATGTTGACCACGTCAGTGATGGCGTCAGTAAACTGTTGGCACTTGTATCTGAACTTTTAAAACCTGCCTCTAGTTTTTGTGCACGACATTTTTGACATTGTCACCATCGCTGGACAATTCAAGACGTTGATCTGAAAACACTTTATCACTTAGTGTGCAATTTCTTTCACTCATTTCACTCGGTGTTCTTTGTTGTTTCGAATTAAAATTAAAAAAATGTTAGTGTATTTCTCATCGTGATTGCAAATGAGGGGAACCTCAATGATTGAGTCCTAAATGAAAGTAAGATTTACCAAATCATTTATTTTATTGTGTGTACTAAATAGGTCTTGAATTTCTACGGTATGAAGAAATTGATGAGTCTATACCCAGATTCAGAGTTGAGCGAGCTATTTGAATCCTGGTGTGTTTTCCCTTTAAAGCGCATTGAATGGGACGGCTGTGGGCCCCAGGTCCACTTCCTGTTCGGTCTCCTATGGTGTGGATGGACAGGAGCCTTCCAGCTCCTGCAGCCTCGGCCTCGGCCACGTCATCAACGGAGACATCACACCCAACTCCACCCCAGTCCACCAACCTTCAGACGTTGACACGGAGAGTAGGCTGGGTGAGTTTGATCACGTTGATGCTTCAAAACAGAACCCCGGGGTTTTAGATTTGTGCGGTGTGTTTCGGACCGTCTAAATGCTTTTGTTGTTTTTTTTCTTAATGTACAGCCGTTGCATCTCCTGTGAGAGGTTATGTCCTCGCTTGAAAAATATTTCCGGATTATATTTGATAAATTATATTCCAATGTCATGGATGGAGTTATTCAAATCAAAATCTGAGCACCTCAGGTTCATATGAATGGGAGAACCTAACTTCTTTACGCGTGTACCTCAGACAGAACTCGTCGGTTTTAATTGATTAAAATGCTTCGTAATCCAAATAATAGGTATGATTTCTCTCATTTGTGGGGCCTCCACTGCCTCACTCGAGTGACAGACTAACTGGTGACTTCAGAATTGGTCTTGTGGTCATTTCACTGTTGCATTTTTCTCAAAGGCTGGAAATAGCCTCATCTTGTTTTCTTTACCAAGATAAATCAGATATATGTTAATGCATGTATCTGTGTATGTTCCAAGATTACAAGACTATCCATTTAAAAGGCACATTTTTTTTCATGAGACATCACTGACATCAAGTCATGGATGAAGTGTTTAGTCGATGTACGTAAACGGCACCATTGTCTTTCCCTGACTTGCCTGCAGTCAATGGAGAGACCTGTGAGGCTGCGCCTGGGCCATCGCCTGCTACAACGGGTGATGTGCTGCCCCCTGCAGATGACCGTGAGGACTGCAACCAAGAAGCCTCCCCGCCATACCACGACACGGCACCGGATGGCACACCTCAGACCCAGCCAACCTCTACACAGCCTCCGGCCTTCTCTTCCACTGCTAAGCCTACAGATGGCACTGCTGCTGCTTCCTCTGCATTAACCTCCTCGGCACAGGGCCCCCAAACCATCACGACCTCCTCATCAACGTCCTCCCCCCCCCCGGCTATAGAAGAAGCGAATGCTTCCGGAGTCGGCGGCGGTGGTAGCAGTACTAGCAGTGCAACTGTAACTACCGATGGGGCCAAGCCCAGGCAGCAGGTCCCCAATGCTGGAGCTGCAGACCCTCTGCCGCCGGGGTAATCAACACCACCTGCTGCATTTTCTGCATACCATACATTTATGGAATCACCTCTTTTCTAAGCAATGATTAAATTGAGGGGTATTTACTGAATTGTAGAAATATTGTCTTAAATATATATTCTTCAATTATTCATTAAAAAGCAAAGATTGTAAAGTCCCCTAGTAAAGCAGAGGGTGCAACTTCGAAATTCAGATGTTCTATCCATCTCTGTCCTCTTTTACAACCCAATGTAGCTTTTTGTTTTCGCCCTGCAAATTGTTGTTAATCGTTGTCTTTCAGGTGGGAACAGCGTAAAGATCCGCATGGGAGAACCTATTACGTAGACCACAACACCAGAACTACAACCTGGGAAAGACCACAGCCACTACCACCAGGGTGAGTGTCTCTCTCCTCCTCACTATCCGTCTTCAGTGCTTCTCACACATGGAATCTGTAACTTGACTCGGTTAATTTGTGCATCCTAGCAGTAGTCCTACAAAGGTGATATTTATTTTGAATGTAATTGACCACAAGTCAGTTTCAGATATCAATTACAAGAGACACCTTTTAATTAGGGCTGTGAAACGATTAAAAATTTTAATCGGATTAATCACAGGTTTTTGTGGATTAATCATGATTAATCACATATTACCGATATTCTCGGTATATTTTGTGAGAACATAGAGATTTATGACAAAAGTCGGATATATGCATTTATATATTCTTCTATACAATGGTGCTGCAACTCAGCAGTTATTTAGCAGTTTTCTTCCATATGGAACATTAATACATCTTCATCCTAAACAGAATGTTTAACCCTCCTGTTACCTTTCGGGTCAATTTGACCCCATTCAATGTTTAATGTCGGTGTTCTTTGGGGTCAATTTGACCCCAGGCTGTTTTTCACTGTCAAACATATCAGAAATATCAACTTTTTTATTTATTTAAAGGGCTATTTAGGTAGTCAACAAACAAACATAAAGTACCTTAAACTTGGGAAGCAATATTAATTCTAATAATTTTCTGGAGGTTTTAATTGCTGGGGTCAAATTGACCCCGAGGGTAAAATATGTTCGTAAATGTAAAGGTAACAGGAGGGTTAAACAGAACATTTTTCTCTTGTTTGTCAACCATTAACTCCACCATGATACAATCTAAAGGTGGACAGATTGACAAGTGACTTTTTTTTGCTCGGTCCCGATGCGCGCGCACGGAGCTCTGTGGCGCGCCAGACGGAGATCGATAAGTGTTAACGCAACGCGAAGAGACAGAAATGACATGCTGCTGTGGAGATACGATCAACAACAGACGTTTAGTTTAATAAAGAACAAAGGCGTGCTCTAGAGAACATGTCAGGGGCGGGCCAATCTTTTAATGTCATGCGATCTACCAACACTACGCCGCGATCGACTGGCAGGTCGCGATCGACGTGTTGAGACCCTGATCTACAGGAAGTAAAAGTCGTAACAAGGTTTCCGGAGGTGAACCTGCGGAAGGATCATTACCGATGAACAGACCGTCTGCATGAGAGCGGACAGAGTTCAGATTGAAGTGGTGTATTGGAAGCTCATTTTGCAAGTGACTTTTTTTTCGTCCCGACGATCAACAACAGACGGATTGGAAGCTCATTCTGCGCATGCGTTAAATGCGTTTAAAAAAAATAACTAGTTAAACCTGTAATTGAATTAACTGAGTTAACGCGTTATTTTTCACAGCACTACTTTTAATATATATATTTATCTTTCTTAGAACATGGGAAGTGTACTTTGTTTGAGGCTGGCTCAGTAATTTGCTTCCCAGCTCTCTTTCTGTGTGTCTGATTGTTTAATGTGCCGTATCTCTGTCGCTCTGCCAGTTGGGAGCGTAGAGTGGATGACCGGGGCAGGATCTACTATGTGGACCACAACACCCGCACCACCACATGGCAGCGTCCCACTATGGAGTCGGTCCGCAATTTTGAGCAGTGGCAGAGCCAGCGCAGCCAGCTGCAGGGAGCTATGCACCAGTTTAACCAGCGATACCTCTACTCTGTAAGTCAAATCCCACGCTCAGGGTTTTGTATTTTCCTGCCCCCTAAATTACTTTGTCAACCTTCTAACTTTTTAGTTGTGTAATAAAATATACAACTTTCCACATACAAATGATAATCAAGAAGCGTGGACATTTCCCCTGAGAGGCCACATGTGTGTATGCAAAGAAACTGTATGAAAATGTGCCCTCTTTGTATATTTGGGATATTTAATTTACTTGAACATTAATATCGGGGTTGCACTGAGGACCGTTCAAACGGGTTGAAACATTTGCACTCTTTTTGCTTAACACACTTTACAATTTAGGATGCCGTGTCAATATATTTCCCATGTTATTCCAAATACACTCACTATTTGTGATTCTCACCGTACATTCCTCACACCCAAAGAACTCGGCTGACTACACCGGATCCATCCAGCTGTGAGCTTTTTGAAGCTTGTCAGATTTTTAAGTGTGCATCCAACTCGAATATTCCTCAATAATTACCCGTTACTACAGGAAACAGAGAAATGTTTGAG
The DNA here is from genome assembly GCF_029220125.1 of Pseudoliparis swirei. Lineage (NCBI taxonomy): Eukaryota > Metazoa > Chordata > Actinopteri > Perciformes > Liparidae > Pseudoliparis > Pseudoliparis swirei. The sequence continues at coordinate 16,999,634 of NC_079403.1, forward strand.
GAGAACCAGCTTTAACTTCTTAACTGCCGTCTTATATGATCATAAATAGTTACACCAGGCATTTGGAAAATATATAAATATTTGATCAATTGTTTTAGGCATTTTATCTGAAAACATATTCAATGTTAAATATTATGAAGACCAAAAAATGCATTTAGACAAAGGTTTACTGTCTTTTTAGACAAAGGGCTCTGAAATGACTCCATTGTTTGTGTTTTTAGAACATTTAAAGGCACAAATAAAAATAAACTACACTTTTGAATGTTTTTATGGAAACATCAGTAATTGTTTGTGTATTCATTTCTATCCATTGGCAGTGTAGACCTTTCCTATACCTAATGAGGACTACTTTATCACTGTTCATATTAATGCAGCTAAAGCAATGCAACTTTGACAATAGTGAGAGCAGAAATTAAGCTTGTTGTTATGCCCAAACTCGAGCAAGTTTCAAGTTATTGCCAGTGAATTTTCATACCACAGTGAAATCAATGGAAACCAGTGACTGCATGGACGTTGGTGAAAAGATAAGTCGGATATCCAAAACATGATAGAGTTCTTTGTAAAGTGAATTGTAAAGTAAATCGAAGAATAAATTAATTCTATTTTCTCACACCCACGATATACATCTCTTTCTATCCTAATTGGCGATGGTAAACAAGTCGATCAATATTTTTATCATGACGAGCTTAGAAATCAAAGTTCAGTTTCCGATGGTGATTACAATAAATGATGAAGCTTGAAACTCATGTCCATCAAACCTTCACCTAATGAGTCATCTCTTATTTCTGGGGCCATTTGTTTTGCAACTCCCTTCATCAATACACAGCAACTCATTTGGCCTAAAAATGAGAACAAGCACCGCATAATATATGCACAGCCCCTAATCTGGTTCTCTTGGGGAGGGTCTTACACCTAAATGTTTGATCTCAGCAGTGATGTCATCTTTACAGACGCTGATTAGTTTACAGCACAAATCAATGACAGCTGGGAAGTACAGAACAGTTAACCAAGCACAGAGGCCTCTTTGCCAGCTACATTGTGGAGTCTTCATTTTATTTATTTTCTTAAATTCTTTTTTATAACATTTTTTAAAGGCTTATTTGGAATATTTTTTTAATATATATTTGGATTTTTTTTAAATGGAAGTCTATGTGTGCATTCGTTGTTTTCAGGCATCCATGATGTCGGCTGAGAACGATCCTCTCGGCCCACTACCTCCTGGATGGGGTGAGTTCAGCTTCCTTCCTCCTAAACAATGCCCACGTGTTCACTCTGCGCCTACGTCACATCTGCACTTCTTGTTGATGAGAACACAAATGTGGAGATTTTCATAACCGTTTCTGCCAAAAAGAATGTTCATGCAAAAGCATAAACACTGCTCGCTGTTCACAAAGGTCATAGACGGCAGCTAGTCGAAGACGTGTGCATGAGTACATATAGCATGAGTCGGCACTAATAATCTGACATGTGTTGCCACATTTTGGGGCCCAGTGTCCATTCTGAATTAAGATACCAATTCTTCTCCACGTTTTTTTAATCAACTTTAGAGAGGCGTGTGGACTCCAATGACCGAGTGTACTTTGTCAACCATAGCACCAAGACAACGCAGTGGGAAGACCCCCGGACCCAAGGGTGAGCTCGTTTAAAGATCATCTTTGTTTCTGTGAAAGGTCATCTCAAGGTCAATGGGCCTTTTCTGTCTGAGATCTACCAGGGATTGTACTGGTTCTGTTTGAGCCAAAATAGAAGAATGTAGATATTATATCTGAACAGAATTTGAAGAATACCTTGTGACCCACCATGATGTATGTTAACATGTAATCTACAAGGAAAAGAGCTCCACCACCATATGCATAACTCTTTCGGGCTCCAGATGGGCTGCGCAATCTACAATCCTTTCACAACTTCTCTTGTTTTTATTTTATTTTTCGAAAGATAATGAGAAGCATATTTAAATCGGCATCCAATAAACCATAAATTCTGTTGGACAACAATGTGACCGTTGACCTAAATCAATAGTCTAAATGGCCGGCCACAGAACTGCGTCGCTCGAGGCGTTTCGCAGGTAGCTCGTCTCTAGCGACCGGTCCTGATGTGTTTAGCCACTTAGTAATCCTTCAGAAAACAAACAATTGTAATATTTTTCTAGCACAAAATACAGCAGGTTATGATCTACATGAGAAGAATAAACAACATATAATGTATATCATCATCAAAGCAAATGTCACTAATTTGCCACCATCTCCATCATGATAGCACAACGAACCTTCAGTTGAATTGTTTGACGGGAGCTACTTCGTGTCTTACAAGGTCATTTAAGCGCCTGCTCGGACAGAACGTGTTTTAGCCGACTGGTGTTTAAACAAAACCCAAAGAAATCGTTGAGTGGAGCATTTTGTGCATTCCCTTGTATTGCTGAGTGCCTCCCGTTTTGCAGGAGTCCCCTGAAGGCCTTGAGTTGGCGAAACAATTAAACTTGGCAGAAAAGTGGCTGACATCATGAGTGGTTTTCCCCATTATGGTGACTTTTTTTGCTGGAATACCTGATCTAGTTAACATGATCTAAAAACAAAACAGGCCTGAATGCAGATTAGTGCTGTAGTCGAGATTTTGGGAAGGTAGTTTTGATTCATTTGAATCTTCTCTGAACTGAGGCAGCGTCTGGCTCTGTTTGCGTTAAGCTAGCGTTGGCACTCATTCCGTGGTTGCCAACCAAGTATTAACCCTCCTATTACCTTTGGGGTCAATTTGACCCCATTCAATGTTTAACGTCTCTAAATGAATGATTGACATAATTTTTTTTTGCTTCATATTTCATGACTTTTCCTAATTTATTGGGGACAACTGGGAAAACATAAAATGTACATGATGATATGTTTTCACTGTCCTCTACACAACTTGTACGCATCGGTGTTCTTTGGGGTCAATTTGACCCCAGGCTGTTTTTCACTGTGTAAAACATAAGAAATATCAACTTCTTTATTTATTTAAAGAGCTATTTAGGTAGTCAACAAACAAACATAAAGTACCTCACACTTAAACTTGGGAAACAATATTAAGACTAATCATTGTCTGGAGGTTTTAATTGCTGGGGTCAAATTGGCCCCAAGTGTAAAAGATGTTAGTAAATTTGAAGGCAACAGGAGGGTTAAAAAAAAAAAAAGCCCGCGAGCTGCATTAACTGCTGTGTGATCGTGCGCATGATGTGATCACTTTGATAAGACGTAACCGATGTTGCAATTCAAACCTTACAACCTGTAAAAGTTGGTCCATTATGAAAATTCTCAAATATCTTCCATCTTCCACGTCCATGGGTCTAAGTTGTCCTTGTGTCCTTGCAGGCTACAGAATGAAGACCCTCTTCCTGAAGGTTGGGAGATCCGGTACACGCGGGAAGGAGTTCGCTACTTTGTGGATCACAACACCCGGACCACCACGTTCAGCGATCCCCGCACCGGGAAGTCCTCTGTGTAAGATCGTGTTTTAGAATCGTTTCCTCTCTGTGATCTCGCAGCCTACCTGACGCGTTGGAGGAAGCCATGCTAGAATCTGTGTTTGGCCAGCTGTAGAGCGGTCGCTATGGAAACTAGTGTAGAGCTGAAGAGAAAACTAGCCAGGTGTTGCTTTAAATTTGCACATTTCAAGAAATCAAAAGAGAGTTCAGGGAGGAAATGGTTCCCACTGATGTCCAATTTCAATGGTTCTGATTCACGCAGGGATGTTTGGGGAATTTGATGAATTGACGTGAAAAGCCAGGAAATATTTCTAAATAACAACTTGATGGGACCCTAGCAGAGCATAGTTCACATGTACTGCATCTGCTTGTCATATGGTGACGGTTGCTGACCCCTTAGCAGCCATTGCATCTGTCAGCTGACGCGTGTTGCGTGTTGACCTTTTGTTAAATGTTTCTGCTCTCCTCAGCACCAAAGGCCCTCAGATTGCTTATGAGCGCAGCTTTCGATGGAAGCTTGCCCATTTCCGCTACTTGTGCCAGGTAGGTGTTTTCTTTCTCCTGCTCCATAACTCTTTTGTTTTTTTTCCCCTTCAGTGACTTGATTTTATTTCTTTTTTGGTCCCGACTGCATTAATGGGTTTGTCCTGCCGTTTGCTCAGTCCAATGCTCTCCCTAGCCATGTGAAGATCACCGTGTCCAGACAGACGCTGTTTGAAGACTCTTTCCAGCAAGTAAGAGGGCTTTTCTACCGCAGTTTGAACGATGTCATCCAGCACATCCAGTAATACGCCTTGTCCGATGTCCGATGGCTGATGTGTGTCTTCTCTGTTCATTAGATTATGGCCCTGAAGCCTTACGACTTGAGGAGGCGACTCTATGTTATCTTCAGAGGCGAGGAGGGTCTGGACTATGGTGGCTTAGCCCGGTAATATACACAATAGAAAGATCATCATTTTAATTGAAAAATGTTTTTGGTTCAAACAAGCTTTAAAATGTGAAACTCTTGTCGTCCCCCCCCCCCTCTCTCCTTTTAATTTCTGACTTTTCCGCACTCCATTTTGTTTCCCCTTTCTACTCTTCATTCCCCCACTCGCTCTCTCTCGTCTTCGCCCTCTCTGCTCGTCTCTCCTCTCGTGGTTCTGCAGAGAGTGGTTCTTCCTGTTGTCCCATGAGGTGCTGAACCCCATGTACTGTCTGTTTGAGTACGCTGGCAAGAGCAACTACTGTCTGCAGATCAACCCCGCCTCCGCCATCAACCCGGACCACCTCTCCTACTTCTGCTTTATAGGCCGCTTCATCGCAATGGCAAGTTCACATGCTGCCCACGCCAACTGTCCAACAGTCCTGATGACATTGGCTTAAAAACATTACAAGTGGAACAAGTTGGTGATTTTAGACGCCGTATACATTTGACGTAAACATGTCAAACTTTAATTGTTGGTGTTGGAGCAAAAAGTTAATGTTATTTAGCTACAAATACAGACGTCACGACCTGTATGTGTTCACATTTTCAGATTGTCAAAGAAAAAGAACATTTGACTTAGTTTACGTGTTCCTTAAATATAACCATGAATCTGTCATGTGATCGATATATCACCATGGATACCACATTTTCAGATTGACCAGCACAGTTAAAGGAATAAATCTCTTTTTATTTCTCTCCTGCTACAGGCACTTTTCCACGGCAAGTTCATCGACACAGGCTTCTCTCTGCCTTTCTACAAACGCATGCTGAACAAGAAGCTGCTACTCAAAGACCTGGAGTCCATCGACCCAGAGTTCTACAACTCGCTTATATGGATACGGTTAGTTGTGTCCTCAGCCTTCAAAATGTATACGTGAAAATTAATGAGCATATTCTAATTTTGAATGATTACATTACAGTCGAGCATTTGAAAGAGAAAAGAGGTATTATTAGATTAGTTTAACAACAAATTGGTCCAGTATTGAGGGAGAGTGCTATACACTATGGAGAAGATGTTCTGGGAGAAGTCTCCTCCAGACACTGCTCCCTTGCCTGAATACATATGGAGTGTTATAAGTTCCAGTGAAAACATTGGGACCTCAACTTCAGAGATGGAAAGACGAGAGACTACGTAGCATTCACAGAATAGTTTTCACACACAGAGGGAGAAGAGACAGTACGGCTATAGGGGGATGAAGCGGTGTGTCGTGACAGTTATGAACATAGAAGGAGAAAACGCTGTAGACTTGCTTACTTTAATACAAAGGGTAGAAACGTAGAGATCGACGCCGTTCAGCGTCCACTTTGCCGTGGCAGCAACACGATCTCGTCTGTCCTCAGGGACAACAACATCGAGGAGTGCGGTCTGGAGATGTACTTCGCAGTGGACATGGAGATCCTGGGGAAGATCACTTCTCATGATCTCAAACCCGATGGCACCAACGTTCTGGTCACTGCGGAGAACAAGGAGGAGTACATCAGGTTCAGTATAACCGCCGTCTCCTCAAAATGCTCCCGCGATCTTTTCTTTTGTCCTTACAAAGTACGTCTGTGCGATGCTCTTAGTCTGATGGCAGAGTGGAGGTTCTCCCGTGGGGTGGAAGGTCAGACCAAAGCTTTCCTGGACGGCTTCAACGAGGTGGTCCCACTTCAGTGGCTCCAGTACTTTGACGAAAAGGAGCTGGAGGTGAGCAGCGGCGTCTGACGCTGCATCGAGCTCCGTCCTACGGGCGTCATCACCTTTGGTGTCATGTTTTTATGATCGCCTACCAAACTCTTCAGGCCTTTAATTATTATTTAAACATGATTTATTTATATAGTAATTTGGATGTGTGGAGAAAACTAATTATTTTGTGTGAGACGCTCTACTTGTGTTCATTTGCGTTGACTTCTATTTGTCATTTATTTACGTGTGTGTGTTCGATGCAGGTGATGCTCTGTGGGATGCAGGAGGTCGACCTTCAGGACTGGCAAAGGAACACGGTGTATCGCCACTACACGAGGAACAGCAAACAGATCATCTGGTTTTGGCAGGTAGTCAAACCTACACACACACACACACACTTCGATATTCCTTGCCCTCGTCTGTTTACAATGGAAGCGAGCACACTATTCCACACGGACCACAGTGTGTTGCATGTTTTGTGAGCAGCTGTTTGAAGATGTTGAAGTAAAAAAAATACTTGGCGAGTGATTGGATGAACCATCTGTCACTCAAACTCTTGCCTAAGCGAGTCAGAAGCAAAGCAAAAACCCCTTCATCGAGAAAAGCTCGTCTTATTTGCTCCTCTGTCCATAAATGCTCTCCGGTTCTGATTTGAATGACGCTAACCTCTTCACGAGCTACACTCGTCGCTCAGAGCGAACAGGCGCACAGACTTAAGCCACGCCCCTAGCTGCCAGTAGCTCCTCGCGGCTCAGGTCCGTGCTCCAGACACTAACTCATTACTTACATTAAATTCATTTACGGTGTCGCTGATGCAGAAGAGCGACTCTTACAGATGATATTCTCTTTGTGTTGATCCTAGTCAGTCGTGTGTGTGTTGTAACTTCCTCTCTTGAAGCTGGTGAAAGAAGTGGACAACGAAGTGCGACTGCGGCTCATGCAGTTTGTCACGGGAACCTGCCGGCTGCCTCTGGGCGGCTTTGCTGAACTCATGGGTCAGTGGCCGACGCACAAAGAGCAACACGTTTACAAAGTAATCATTCAGAAACCAAGAGCTGCCACAATGTCCCACTCATCTTCTTACTTTGGTATTGCAGGAAGTAACGGGCCCCAGAAGTTCTGCATTGAGAAGGTGGGGAAGGACACGTGGCTTCCTCGGAGCCACACATGGTGAGTGATGTGCTCTACCTCCGAGTCACGGGATTCAGAACTCCTCCCTCACGGGTGTTGAGCAGATGTTATTCCGTACGTCACTCACAGGTCCGCGGTTCCTCACGTGGTGTTTCCACTTGATCCTTGATCAGCTTTGCCGTCGTATTCCAGACAGTCACTCCAGCTTGGTGGGGAAATTGAATCGACTTAGAAAGCTGTTAATAATAAAAAATATGTAATCGGCAGGCACACGCAGTCTTTCCTCAGATTTTAAACAAATTGAGCTGCTGCTTTGCTCTCTTTTAATAACTATTTTCTATCACATTACAAGCAAAGAAAATATTTTAGTGTATGAGAACACCGTCATGTGTCATGAAGCAGCCGACCCTTCCACTGACCTTTCCTCCTTGTCTGTCCTCAGCTTCAACCGTCTGGACTTGCCTCCTTACAAGAGTTTCGACCAGCTGAAAGAGAAGCTGCTCTTTGCCGTCGAGGAAACGGAAGGATTTGGCCAAGAATAAACGGACTCTTGTATTTCTCTCTCTCTCTCCCCGTCGCTGTCTATTCAGCCAAGTTAAACAAACGACAACAAAAAGAATTGCACAAGATAACCACCAATGTATATAAGCTATTTTGTCATTTTAAACCAAATCTTAATTTGCAGCATCGTTTTTGCCGCAATCCTGTTTCTCAACCCTTAAATATGATACCCCATCATGAAATATGCAAGCATTTCAGCATTTCTGCTCCTCTGTTTGAAACAGAAATCATGGATATCTTTTTAATGTCCTCCCCACTGCGGACTGGCTTTTTAAAAGAGACTGATAGTGTTTTTGAGAGGATTTTTTATAGTTGGAGCGCAATCTTCTTTTAAAGCTCTAGTTCTATAGAGCTACCAAACGGCAAGAGTGGTATTGGGGTCTGGTGCCTAATTTTTTTTATTCCCCCCCCCCCCCCCGTTGGACTCATAGTAATTGTTGCAGTTTTTTTGCGTGCTTGCATGGCTGCTTCTGAAGATTAGAAGACTCCTGTGACCGCCCTCTTCCACCCCCTACACTACACGGATACACAACCCTCTCCTCTTCGAGTCAGAAGCGTCATCGGATCCTCCCTTGGATGATGTCGTGAAGATATCAAAAGGCCGACGATGAATCGAGAAAGGATCTAAATTGCGGATAAAGTGTGAATTGCGTGTGGTGGTGGCAGTGGGCACTGGGGGGGTCAGAGTCCAGATGTTTTAAGCCACCTTTTAGGAAAATTGTCCCAACAAGACGAGAGACTCCGTATTCTCGGCTGGTTCTCTTTTGCTTTTTTTTTAAGCGTCCTCTGAAGGAAGACGGCCCTGTGGTTTACACAGCAACAAGGCGTGAGGAGGCTGACCCGATGACCTACGGATCACATTGACTTGGACCCCCCAGGTGTCGGTACCACAGGAGACGCATCCCCTTCCGGGCATCTTTCAACTTCATCTGATCAGAACCAAGACGGCCTCTGATATTTGTCCATCTCGTGTTGTATTGCGGTCCAAAAGGCTCCCGGTCACACGAAAGTTAATGTACTGAAAGCCCACGTTTCAGCTTCACTTCTTACCATCCATTAACCCATCACAACACCAGCCTAGGAGGCATAACAATCCCAACATTATTACTAAATGGCAGTACTTTTATAATTCGGTGTCAAAGGAGACCGGCACTGAAGAAAATCAAATGTCATGTCATGAAAGCAACATATTTATAAATATTGCATGGAGGCAGCGGAGTGGAAACTGTTTAATAGAAAATAAACATTAAAACACATTTAGGGGTCGACGGTGTCGGGACATAACGATTCGGTCAGCAGCCGGACTGAAGCCACACGGCGAGCTCCAGGCCGCGTGGCGAGCCTCGCTCCCGAGGTCATCCACCCGGTTCACTCGGTCAGTCTCAGGTGCTGTGCTGAAGTAAGAGAGCCTTAGTTTGATAAAAAAAAATGCATGAGTCTGTAAATCAGTAAAAAAAAACTAATCCAAAAAGATGATCGAGTTCATGAGACCGCAGACCAAACGACGCGTGGAGACTGACGCAGCATTGCTACATGTCTTTTTATTTTGCGCCCTCGTCCTTTCTCCTTTAATGCTTCGGGGGGACACGCGTTTAATTTCTTCAGAATGTCACGTCTTAACTGTTTCTAAACTCTGGTGCTTAATCTATTGCTCAGTGGTCTAAACGCAGCTCTGGCAGGCCATCCGCCTCGTTTCCTCTAGCATTGTGGGTAATTACATTTCCTTTCTCAGACCACTGCAAACAGCAGAAAGACGCTCGGGGCGTGCGGCTCCTCGAGCCGGAGTCATGTACATAGCGTGTTCAGCCGGCGGAGGGGGGGTCGTACGAAGAAAGAACATTTACTGTCGCGAAAGGAGCCGACTTGTGAAAGGAGTCCACACTGCGTAACTCTGTGCTTCCTTTTGAAACAGAAACCTGTAATCAAAGAAAAAATCAACTGTGTATGTGAATATTCATTGTATAAAGATAATGAAAGTAAATAAAGTACTTAAATATTATAAATAATCACACGGAGCCACCGCTTAATTGATCGGAATCTGCGAGGCCTTTTTTGTCGTTATCCGGAATGGACGTGACCTTTCGGGGGTCGCCCTCGTAGCCCGGGACCCGGGTGTGTTCAGGCACCGGCCCGTCGCCTCCGGACTGTAACGGATCCGTGGAGATACACTGTAAACACCAACGCACTACAGAGCGACTGGAGACGCTGTGTATAGAAGATTCATTTTTAAATCTGCTTCCACCCATCTTCAAAAAAAGGAAGAGATATAAATAAGTGGATCAACCCCCCCCACCGTGACCACGCTCTCTCTTTTATTGTGTGATTCTCAGGGCGGTGAGAGGCCTCGGCTCAGGAGTCACAACAAAACCAAGGAAATAAGAGGCGTTGCTCTGTTTATCCTGTTCTGATTGGGTCTGAACAAAAAAGTTAAAAAATATATCTGACCATCTTTACGGCTGATTTTAATTTATTTACACTCTTTAATTGGAGGCATTAAATGACCGCTCTGCCAACAAAGGACAAGTATCAATGAAAGTGCATTGAAGACCAAACCTACTTAGTGATGTCACAACAGTATTTATTATGGCCTCATTAAGCCAGTTCGCCATATGCATGTGAAGGAGCAGCAACCATTACGATTTGATCTTTAAAAAAAAAAAGACTTTAAAAGCGTGTACTTTAATAGATCTGACATTTACGTTGAGAAGCCGGTTGTCGGTGTGAATATTTGACATACAGATGAGGGTTGAGAATGAAAGTTGTTGCATTCCTTCAATTTAAAATAACAAGTTCTAAAATGTTCATTTACAATATGCAATGTTTCACCACTAAGCACAAGCCGCTGTGAGCCGCACTGTCCCACTTTTATCTTGACCGCGTCTCGTTTTCAGAGTGCAACTATTTGATTAAACATTCAGCCCAGCTAACAGCACGGGCTCACCCTGAAACCTTCAGCTAGAGGTCAGAAAGGTCGCCGTAAGAGGTACTCGGGCATGAGGAGAAGCAAAGAGCAGATACCCCCCCAAACACTTAAAATATCAAACGGTACAGGTTCAAAATCAGCTGAATTATTTCACAATTATATTGTATTAATTACAGAATCAGCTGGAAAAAGAGAACATGTGTTAGGAATTATTAACCGTCTCCAAAGGCGCCGTGTTCCACTCGGCCGATAGATACAGGGTTCATCCCAGTTTCTTCAAGAGGTCAACAGCCTCTTTGTGGACCTGCCAACGGGAACAAAACAGACTGTCCTAAGTACTCACAGCACAGGTCATTCAAAAGCCATCGTCACATTGCCTGGGTCGATCGGTGACGGGAAAGCCCGATGAAGAGGAGGTGCTGTACCTCTTTGTCTTCCAGTGTGTGGGCAGGGTACTCCTTCGCTTTGGTCAGGTAGAACAGCGCCAGCTCCTTGTCCTGCATGCCCATGTAGGTCCTCCCGAGCATCAGCAGGTTCTTACTGTAGAAGTTGGGATCGACTGGCACACAGAACGTCACGTTAGTCGAATGCATTTTAAACATTTTATATGGTAGCAATTTACAAGCACTGCTTTCTTTTCTAAATTCTTGACCAGAGAAGTCTGAGCTGCTCTTTTTTTGATTGTTTTTACCTTCTTCAGCTTTCAGGAAGAATTCCAAAGCCTGAAGGGGCAGAAAAACATTCAATTAAGTTTATTTTGTATAGTCCAATATCACAAATTATGAATTTACAGTCTGGACACATAGACATCCCTGTCCCAGGACCTCACATCGGATCAGGAGCAACTCCCAAGAGATATAAAAAAAACTTTCACAGGGGAAAAAAGGGAAGAAACCTTCAGGAGAGCCACAGAGGAGGATCCCTCTCCAGGATGGACAGAAGCAATAGATGTCATGTGACCAGAAGGAATCATTACAGAGTTACAACACATTCAATGAATATGACAGAGTATGAATAGTTCGACATGACTTCATCCACATTTGAGAAGACGTTCGACTCTCCAAAAGGTGACAAAACAGCCTGCGGGTGTGTTCATAAGCAGCCGGTTGTGCAGCTGGCAACCAATCAGAAGGGGGGGGGGGGGGGGGGTTCTAGACAGAGCGGTCCTCACCTCCTCGTATGTGGACTGGGGGGGTGTAGCGAAAATAACGGCCGCCAACTTGCGTTGATACCAAGGCAGCTCAGCAAACGCAAAGCACCTGAGGGGGAGAGAGAGAGAGAGTACAGATGATTATGATGACGGATGATATTATATGTTCTCTCACCCTGCTAACCTAGTGGTGAACAAGGGGAAATGCAACAACATTGCCATGTGGAGTTATTGCTCAAAAAACGCTAAGATATCCTGCATTCTTATTAATGGTAAATATTTACATCTTTATAAAAAGTTTCTCTACACCGCATTAACAGCATCCATTTGTTTTCTTTCTGTGGGCCTCGTTATGTTTTTCTTCTCTGTTCAGAAACTTCTCTTCGGCAAGTGTGCGTCCATGTTTGACTTCAATGTTTACTGAACTTCCATACGAAGCAGCTGAATTGGAACACAATGTCACACCTATAGTTTGTGAGTTAAAATAAAATGTATTACATTGAAAAAGAAATTCTAAAAAAGACTCACCAGTAACCTAAAATATATAAGGAAGTGGCATCTCTGGGGTTGAGTTCAACAGCTCGCTGGGGAGAAAGCGACACGTTTCACTGCCACTCACATCGTACGCGTGACGCGGCGATACGGAGACCCGGCTGCCCTCACCTCCATATGTTCTCTAATGATGTTTGCATCTCCAATTTTCACCTTGACTCCCTCGTACTCCCCGACATCGCCGAGACACACTGCGTACCACTGAGTCAGAAGGGAAGGAACGTCGAGTCAATTTTTTTAAGCTCTTTTAAAAATGAATTGGTTGACAGACTTTGACATCATGCTGCACGTGCAAAGTGAATTAGTTTCACTCTGGTTTTGGTTGTTAAAAAGCTCAAAAGACAAAAAGCGTGTGTTCCTCAACACGTCTTGTTGGATTTGTGTGTTTTGTTATTTTTTCATTGATGGTTATGAGCGTTATTTGCAGGTTGAGGTTTATGTTCGGTTGATTTTCATATTTTGTGTCGTTAAATGATGGAGGAATGTTAGATCTGTTATTTGTTCATGTGTCTGAATAATTCCATGAGGGATGGGTCATGTTAATGACCAGACACCGGTATAAACGATGTTCTATTATTATACAAGTAATGCGTTCTCAGTATGGAACCGGTTGTATTACTTACTTTGTGTGCCGCGAAACACTTGTCATCCTTCTCCAAGGCCTTCTTTGCATATTCCAAACTATCATAAAACAGCTGCTTCTTCAATCTGGCCTCCGTGTCGGGCACCATGGCCAGGTCGCGAGAGGCCCGTGCCAGCCTCCACAGGTACTCAGCATCTTCACTGGATGGACGGGGAAAACACAACTTCAACTCATGTGAATTTTAAATAAAAATATATATACATTTCTATTAAATACAACCTGTTGGGAACAGGAGGAGACACAGAGTGAGAGCCCCACCTGTCCTTGTACTGCAGCAGCAGCTGGTACAGCTTCTCCGTCTCTCCACAGCTGTACAGGTAGTCCGCCTGCTCCAAGACCTGCTCTGCACAGACAAAACACAACATTAAATTCAACCAGAAACGCTCCTAATTCGCTAAACTGAACTCCCTCCGTCCCCAAAAGTCATCATTTAAAGAACGAAAGTTTGTGTTTTTTTAATGACATTTTGGATTATAATTGTGTCACATTCTCCAACCCCTAAATTCCTGTAAATGGATGTTTTGTTTGTCTGTACTTGAGGGTATATGACCTACCTTTTTCTAAAGCGTAGACCGCGGTTGACCTCTGTACTCTGTGATAAGCTTCCAAAGGCAACCAGGAGAGCGCGGGGATCCCCAGGAGGAAAGCCGCTCCTCCGCCCTGCGCGTACAAGAAAGATGAGGAAGGACGTACACACACACACAACACACACACACACACACACACACACACACACACACACACACACACACACACACACACACACACACACACACACACACACACACACACACACACACTTCAGAGTGGAAGGCGGGTCATTGCCGATGGCGATCATTTACGACGGTCAGCCTAAGTTGACAACCAGGTGACCCAACACTAAGCAGTATGTCCACATCGGGTTATTGCACTGGGACCGCATCCAAGGCCATGGTTGAATTGGACTATAATCAGAACAGCTGATATGACATAATGCTCAATTATACAGTCTTCCTCATCATGAACATCATCATCATACTAAACCTGTTAGTTAACCTGTACTAAACCTATAGTGCTTTACATGTAATTATGTAAAGCCCTGATGCCCTTTTACCCACATAAAAGATTAAGCAATCGGGTCTCCTGTGACACACTTGTTCTTCCAAAGGCATGACGCTGTGTATCTGTAAGCACGTTAAAGTGGAAACTTTAAATAGTTGCATGCAGGATAGCAACACTGTCAGTGGAGTACGAATAAAAAGGTATTCACGGTCAGGGCAGCGGCGGTCCTTCTCAAAGTTGTCCAGTATTTCCGGGTTGCCCCTCTGCTCCGGTCGCCTGTGGCTCCGGGTGCTGACAGTAAAGTTCTGCTCACACATCGTCTCAGCACGAGTCCAGCCATGTTGTCAAAGCACGAACGCCCAATGATACGAAAATATACTCGACATGGCAAACTTAAAGGTTAGTCCTCAAACGCAAAACAGGACGCATTCAAGAGCCCGGAGTGACAAACCGTTGCAAAAGGGCAACAGTTGAAGGGGAGGGTTGTCTCTTCACACACTCGTGTAGATTATATTTCACTCACTGTTCCCGCACACTATACCGTGGTCGTTTAGCAAAACCTCAGAATGCTACATTGCATGTCACCACACTGATTGTGTATGTTTGTGTTTTTAACAAATTCATTATTTTAATTACAAACCAAAAAGAAGGCAGTTTACAAAGGCATAAAGTAGTTTATTTTAACGGCTACGAAATAGTTTGAGAGCAAAACAGAACTCAATAAATGTCCTGATACCTAGAGAGGCATCTACACGGGACATCATACATGTCACAGCAATGTCTACAATGTGAAATCTCACAGTAGTTTAAATGGTTTGGATTAAATTACTGCCTCGAAAAGCATTTCTTGAATGCACCCCGTGGGAGTCTGTCACCTCGATAGGCAGCCGACAGGAAACAAGCAAGACTCCCGAGAGTTCCGATGTAATTTTTCCGCAGTGATTATTTTGGACCGTTTTACTATACAACGTTTAATAATATATAAACAGTCTATTGTTACACTTAATGTTACCAATGTATAAAACAAATATAACTTTGTTGCGGGCCGGACGGTTGAAGCGAACAGAATAAGTCCGTTATGTTGGCTACTAAACTATTCCGCAGTCGGCTCCACCCCTCCGCCACCAGGCTGCCCAGCTGTTCCTGTCAGATAAACACGTATTCATGCGTGACCACCAACAACGGACAAAAGTGTTAATTTGTTTCTACAACTAAGGTTAAGCAGGTAAATAAGTCAGCGTATGTGTAACTTCGGCTGAGGCTTTCGGTTGGCGCAGGTTGTGGCGCACCAGGCATCGCCACACCCACTAACACTGCGCGCACGTCCCGACCTTAATGACGCTCAGAGCAACATGGGTTGTTTTTCATGATATTATTATCAGTAACGTAACACTTAAAACAAATAGTTGTCATCATTTCTGTTTAAGGTAACTAACGTTATTCTGTGATAACCGCTTGAAGCGATCACGCTATCCGTTTGACCGGGCTTCTTCTTCTTCTTCTTCTTCATTTTGCTGAGTGGCTCCTGCATGTCTATGAAGTACAATTAGCACTATTTTCCTTCTAAATGTAGTGGAGTCGAAGTATAACGTAACAGAACAATTTGATATTTAATTAAAGTACAAATACTTTGAGTAAATGTAATTCATCACAATTATCGGTGGTTGTCTTTCAGTACAACCAGCAGCCATGGCCTCAGGTGGGGCCCCGGTGCCAGGGGCCACCCATTGGGCCACCAAGGTGGAGCTAACCATCTCCTGTGAGAACCTCATGGACATGGACGTCTTCTCCAAGTCTGACCCTCTGTGTGCCCTGTACATCAACACGTCAGGCTCCCACTGGTATGAGGTCTGTATTGGGACACATGCCACACGTTATGGATATCACTCAAGGCCTTGTTTTGAATTAGCAATTTATATCCACCTTCACATCCAACAAAGACAAACCTAAATGCATTGTGGGCACGACAGTTGACGATGTTCGCTGTTTTATATTTCAATGTATGCATTTGGTGTCGGATTGAGCGCAAGATGACGAGTACGTTGTCTTTTCTTTGTGAATCAGTTTGGACGCACAGAGATGATCCTGAACTGCCTCAATCCAAAGTTTGCCAAGAGGTTTGTGATCGATTACTACTTCGAGATGGTGCAGAGGATGAAGTTTTGCGTCTATGACATTGACAATGACACCCACGACCTGGGCGATGATGATTTTTTGGGGGAGCTTGAATGCACCCTGGGCCAGGTGAGCTTCGCCTTGTGCATTTTAGTTTTAAAAGAAAAGTGTTTGGGGCATTCTGCCACCTTTCTGTGACACTGCCAGTGTTTTGTGTCCAGATTGTTTCCAACAGGCAGATGACGCGATCTCTGTTGCTGAAGGACAAGCGGCCTGCAGGGCGTGGGACCATCACAGTGAGTGGTCTCTTCTCTCCTCTGGAAAACATATGACGAGCCTTGAGATCGGGGCGCTCTCTTGGCCGACACAGACGTGGGCTGACATGGGTTGTTTTATCCCTCAAACTCCAATCTGTGCTTGTGTGGGTTGTAATGTGATTGAAACAAGCGTTGGAAGTTTTTATTAATATGCTACATGGTTTAAAAATGTGGAGGCTTATTGGAAGTTTGATACTGTGAAGTGAGTTAAAGCACCAACAAATGCTGAGCCTTTATCTTGAGATGTAATCAGAGCAAATAACCAGGGTCATGTTTCTTAAAGTACAAGTTATGTTACGGTATATTAGCCAGATATTCATAACATAGCACACTTTTCTGGAATTAGACTTATTGCATACTTGCATCTGGTGTTGCTGATGATGATCTTTGATTCATGGCGTCTCTCTCTTTGGTATAATATAATTAAGGCGGTTGTAAGCTCTAGGTTGCAACACATGACCCTGCTATGTGCCACACACTGATCTGAAGTCATGGGTTTGAAAAGAACCAACACATAGAAAGTTACCGATCACTGTCACAACAACAACATCCCCAAACCTTTAACAGTTTGGATTTCTTTGATTTCTTAATTTATAAAAACAGATATGTGCTGAAGAGATAACAGACACCAGGGTGGCAAACTTTGAGGTGTCAGCCCGCAGGCTGGACAAAAAGGTAATATAAGTCATTGTGAACAGGTAGGTCAGATATCTTTATCATTTCAACTGCCCTGAAGTGCCGCTAATAATTATTTGGATATGGATGTTCAGTTTTTGTGGTGGTCCGACCCTTTCCTGGAATTCTACAAGCAGACAGAAACTGGATGGCAGCTGGCTCACAGGACCGAGGTAAACGGATTCAACCGGCAACTCATTCCTCGGCTGGCTGATGATGATGATGATGATGATGATGATGATGATGATGATTGACTTGTGGCTCATTGTGACCCTGTCTGTGTAGGTGGTGAACAACAACCTAAACCCACTGTGGAGACCCTTCCGCATCTCACTGCGATCTCTCTGCGGAGGAGATGTGGAAAACCCCATCAAGGTAATTTACTTTTTTTTTATTTCAGTTATCTTTCTTCAGGTAATACACCCTGTGAAAAATCTGCACAATAACACAACCCCTTCACTTAACAGTAGAAAGTCTTTTTTTCCTTATATTATTTGTTGGGATCAGCTTGATTGACCATGCTCCTCTAACATACTAATGATTCATTTTGTGATTGCATTTTGTTTTCGTCTTGCAATGCTCCCAAACTTAAAACCCGCTGCACCCAGCTGGATAAGTGACGTGTGTCTGTGCACCATTCATGACGTCGCCCGCCTGAAGGTGTGCCTTTTTGCGATGTTCTTTTTACTCAATTGAGTTGCTCCCATTGCATTGACTGTATTTACATTGATAACTGGGGGTGGAGTGTGGTTGATTACTTGAGCGTGTGAGGTGTGAATATTTGATGTTTACCTTCACATTTAAAATGCGGAAGGTTATGTTTTGATCGCTGTGTATTTATTTATTTATTTATTTGTATGCGTGTTATTCGCATAACAAGAAAAGTTTTAAACCGAATCGCATGAAATTTGGTGGGATGATTGGTTATTATCCGGGAATTTGATTAGATTTTGGGATCGATCGGGTCAAAGGTCAAGGTCATGGTCATGGAAAGGTCAAAATCTTCTTTTTACCATAGCACGGTCAATTTTTATCCAATTGGCATGCAACTAATGCCAAAATGTTCATAATTCAATGCCCAATCTTGTGCTATGCGAAGGTATGCGCTCTACCGAGTGCCCATTCTAGTTCATTCATGTTTTTATGTTTTCCTCAGGTTGACTGCTATGACCACCACGTCAATGGCTCTCATGACCTTATTGGGAGCTTTAAAGCCACACTGGCTGAGATGCAAATGGGAACACACGTTTCCCCTGTAAGGCTTTTGTGTTTGTGTAGATCACAGCTCTACCAAAAAAATGCCTTGTTTTTATTTTTGGGATTTTAACTGGCAAAAATATGACTCATGGTTTCATTCGCAGGCTGACTTTGAGTGTATCACCCCAAAAAAGCTAAAGAAGAAAAACTACAAAAACTCTGGAGTCATTTCCATCAAGAACTGCCAGGTGATAATTTAGAAAAAAAGAGAATTGAAGACAATTCCAATTTCTCTTAATTGATTTCAGTATATTTCTTACTCCACTCTCTATTGCACGGCTGCACACAGTTAACGTGTTGTTTACCCTTTGTTCAGGTGGTGAAGGAGTACACCTTCCTGGACTTTATTATGGGGGGTTGTCAAATCAACTTCACTGTAAGTTTGGAAATGTCAGACGCAAGATGTTTTTACTTTTATTCATCTTCACAACTTTTAATCAGCAGACTTCCAGGTCGTGTGCCTCTCTGACACTTGCAGACGCTACTGTATATACAATCTGGCCCAAAAGTATTTGGATTGTTCTCATTTTAATGTAATTTGGTGTCTCCTCATGCCCTATATATTTATTTTATTCAAGACTCATGAGTCCATAAAGCAACAAATACAAACAATATATAAACACAATACAATACGAGGACACAGGTACAATCACTGCAGTTCAAAAGTGACTTGTGGTTAAAAAACATACAAACACTTGTTCCATTGTTTCCAGAAACAGATATATATATATATATATATATATATATATAATATCTACAGTATATCTATATATATATATATATTATATATATATAATATCTACATATATCTATATATATACATAATATATAGATATATATATTTTTAAAATATATATATAGATATATAATATATATATATATATCTTTCTTTTCTTTTTTTCTATGCTCTCCCGGACTCCGGCCAGATTGCCATTGACTTCACCGGCTCTAATGGGGATCCCAGCTCTCCCCAGTCCCTCCACTACATCAACCCTGAAGGCTATAATGAATACCTGACAGCCATCTGGGCGGTGGGTAATATCATCCAGGACTACGACAGGTACTGCAAACTCTGCTTCATCCTACATCATCCTACCACTTTAATTCTCCATTGCCGAGTTTGGGAAGAAGACGATGTCGACGCAGATCCAGGCAAGAGTTGTTAATACGCCAGTCGGTTGCAAATGCAGCCGGTTGCTTTCTGGCGTGTCATTTGAAAACTTATAGGATTAAGTCTGTCTGCTAACAATGGTCACGCTCCACAAGCCTTAGTTGTACGGCTCTGTTCTCCTGACTGATGTGCCTTGTGTAATGACACTAATTTAAAACTTGTATCGTGTTCTTTTTTTGTAGTAACAAGATGTTTCCTGTCTTTGGTTTCGGGGCCCAGCTCCCTCCCGCCTGGCAGGTGGGAGGAAATGTTTTGAA
This sequence comes from Pseudoliparis swirei, assembly GCF_029220125.1. NCBI lineage: Eukaryota > Metazoa > Chordata > Actinopteri > Perciformes > Liparidae > Pseudoliparis > Pseudoliparis swirei. The sequence continues at coordinate 17,019,514 of NC_079403.1, forward strand.
GGCCTTAACAATCCTTATCTTCTTTAGCAAAAGACAATTTGTTCATTTTTAACGGGTCATTTTGTTCACCCACAACTAACAAACTGCCTCATAATCAACTTTTGGAGGATTACATTTAACAAAAAAAAGAAAAGTTTGTAAGACTTGTTTTAAAAAAAGATAAATGATAAGGGGCATAGATAGGAATAATGTGTTTTCAGATTTGTTTCCGTTTTAAAATTCAGTAATTGGTGTACAATTACCATTGGCTGTATTGTTAAGCTTTTTACATTTGTTTTAAAAATCTATCTTTAATTAATGCTTACAGGTTTCCCATGTGTTTCCTATTAATTTCAATCCAGCCAATCCATTCTGTGCAGGTGAGTCAAACTTTGTAACAAGATGTTACGTGTTTGATTCCTAGAAGTTGTTCACATGTGTGTGGTTTTTTGTGTGTGTGTGTGTGTTTTTGTGTGTGTGTGTGTGCGCGCATGTGTGTGTTGCAGGCATAGAGGGTGTGGTGCAGGCCTACCAGCAGTGTCTTCCCCAGTTGAAGCTCTGGGGCCCCACAAACTTCTCTCCAATTATCAACCATGTGGCGTGCTTCGCCAGACAAGCCCTCCGGCAGAGTGTGGCCTCCGTGAGTAGACACATTATTTTCCCCCAAATAAAAGGGAGAAACTCTGGATACTCCTAAATGAAACAATTGTTTGATTCAGTTTTGAGCCGATAGAAATAAAACAATACCTTTAATTATGAATAGTTAATACCTTTTGTTACTGCTGTTGTTCAATTTACTACCACAACTAAAAGTGCAGTTCATTTTGCACATATTGTAATACAACTTTTCACTTTTCGATAACTCGATACATTGAAATATGTTATTTCAAAAACATTCTCCATGAGAAGAATATTTAATATATTCTGCCAAATCTGGTTGATAAAAAGGTTCAATGTTGTACTTGTCAGAGAACACTTCTGATCCTTCATCAATCCAAACAAACAGGAAATTTAAGACAATAATTTAAGGTCTTAAATAAACAAACAAACCAGGAATTCAATAATGTTCTGCTACCTAATAATTGTAAACTTAATATCTGGCATTGTCAAATGTGTTTTCTCTCTGTCCATCGACAGCAATACTTTGTGCTGCTCATCATCACAGATGGCGTGATCACGGACATGGACCAGACGCGCTCTGCTATAGTGGAGGCCTCTCGCCTGCCCATGTCGATCATCATCGTGGGTGTGGGGGGGGCAGACTTCAGCGAAATGGAGTTCCTTGACAGCGATGACAAATTGCTGCATTCGCCCAGGGGCGAAGTCGCCTCAAGGGACATCGTCCAGTTTGTGCCCTTCAGAGATTTTCAAGTAAGCAGCGGCCCAAACCTTTTAGTGTGTGTGTGTGTCTGTGTGTGTGTATGTGTGTGTGTGTGTGTGTGTGTGTGTGGCGTGTGCTCCAAGCTTGTTGTTGATCTGTAACATTGTCATTGCAGGGTAACAGCGTGGCCCTTGCCCAGAGTGTCCTGGCGGAGCTGCCTGATCAAGTGGCCTCCTTCTTCAATTCTCGCAATATGAAACCTTGTGTTTCTGAGCCGTCAGAGGCCGTTGGGTTCAAGTAGCCCCCCCAAAAAAGCCACTCATCTTCACTCCCTATCTGCATGTCCTTCCCCCTCTTTCTGCATCAACTGTATGGAATGGCACACATGACTGCCATTCAATGAGCGTGAACAAGGACGAGCGTAATGCGGTTTGACTTGATCCCAAAGACACGACGGCTTGTATTGCGCATGTAACGCCGCGAATGTAACGCTTGACATGGCGGAAACGCTTTGTTGATCGCGTGTCATTATTTATTCTTTCTTTTCCGTGTATTACGTCTTCTATGCTATTACTTCACTGCAATTCCTAGAGATGCCTTTAGTGTCTTCATCCCCAGTGGAAAACAATGGGCTCTCTTTGGGTCTTCGGCTTGTCGGGGCAGTGAGCTGTGATGGTGCACAGGTGGTGTCAGCACCATCACACTCATGTGTTCTTCCAGTCCTGGTTGCATCGGTACATGCGAGCATAGTTTATTTTATGTTTGGGTGTCATTCTGAGCATGATCTTTAATTTAGTACGAAGTTTGAGAGTTTGATGTAATGTGTGTATTAAGCTGTGTGATCACAGTTCTAACTTTTGTAACATTAGGAGAACAATTTAGATAAACCAACACCTGCTTCCTAAAGTATTATTATTTTTCCACTTGCATCAGTGATTTCAGCTGATCTATGTTCACAACAAAGACGCTGAACTGTTGCCACAAAGAAGTTTCCTCTTCTGGCACTGTGGCGGACATACGTCATAATCACAGTGCATCTAGAATTAGGTTTATCTAACTTTACAACTGAATGCACTATGCAAAGTACGCAATATGCATACTTATAATGAATTCAGTGACATTTCTTAGTTTAGTGTAGTCTTTTGGATAATTTTATCATTAGGGGTTCAAGTTAGATAGCTGGAAAGAAGATAAAAAAAGATAAACAACAACAACAACAACAACAACAACCTCTCGATGTAACACTTGTGGACGTTGTGTCCACGAACGTCCGTAACACTGAACCACAGTCCTCTTCAAGTGGGTGTTTGAGGAATCTTTCTGCTGTTAATGCTGCAGTTTTATCTGACTATCATAGCTTTGACCAAATACTTGTGATTTAAGTCCAGATTGAAGGCTTGTGTGGGAAATGTGGGCGTTTGGGTTCGCTGCATGGATTTCATAAAGTATAACAGGAAGTCTGTTTAATCAAGCTTCCACTCTTTTTTACTATCGCGTTTGTGACCCTTTAATAAACCCAGTGATTTATTATATTTAGCTGAGTGATTTACCAGTTTTATTATATTTCGTGTTAACTGACAAAATGGTGAGTATTGCTCGTATCCGCAGCAGACTGACTGGTGCCCCTCAACCGTGAACGAGCGCAGTGGGCCCCGCCCACCGAGCGCGCGCCTGTCTCATCTGTTTGCGCCTCACAGCCCACAACACCGCAGCGCACGGACAGCTAGCTAGCTAACAAGGTAGGAAGTCTTAAATGAAAACTCCTTTTCACAATGGGCTGTTTTTAACGCTAAAGTAAATATGACGTGAGAGAAGGTTGTGTGCGTTGACGTTACTCGCTACTTCACGTTACTTAAAGCGACAGGCCACCTAAGTTACTAAGTTACTTTTACAGTATCACTTTTTTTTAAACAGACAATATAGGCGTCAACTCGTTAATTTCAACGTTAGGTAGTAACATTAACGAGTACATGTATCTAGTAGTAAATACCCGTTGTATTGTATCTACGTGAGGCGTCTCACGGGACGACGCCAGCGTCAGTAACGTTACGTCAACGCTCGCCACACCTCGGTCCGCAACGGGTTGTTCCATTCCCGCTGCGGCAACTACATTACGTCATCGTCAGTAAATTATCTTGTGTAATGGATAGAGCACATAACGCCACTACAACGGCGAGTGTTTTCCTGTGAGTCCCCGCTGTGTGGCGCAGCACACACGGCCCAGCAGCTGCACCTGATTGAACCCGAAGGGGCCGTGTGCATCTAGTGTGAGCCGAAGTCACAAAGTAACCCTGAACGAATCATACAATGTACTGTAGACAACTATACATGTTATTAACTGTAATAAACGACTCTATAACACGTTTGGCATGTTTACTGGGTCCTCATCTTTTTCTCGGCGAGTCAACTACTTTGTATAACTTGGTTGGTTAAACTTTAGTAGTAGCTAAATGATACAAAACAAATCCCAATGGAGCAAATGTGTTACAGACCACAGATGGTGCTGCTGCTCTCAGTAGTAACTTGGAATGACAATGTGTGGTATATAGTTTACAATGTTCCCTTTTTACGTTTTCTAAGTCTGGACCTGTGTTTCTGTTCTTCAGTGAGTGTGTGAGTGCTCGTGTCCTCCAGGCTGGGATGGCAGCAGGTGGAACCCTGGGGCCAAAGGCCCCTGAATGTATGACCAAGGTGGCACTGAGCGTCTCCTGTGAGAATCTGCTGGACATGGACGTGTTATCCAAGTCTGATCCACTGTGCGTGCTTCTCATGAACAGCTCGGGGCCTCATTGGTGTGAGGTAAGAAGGTCAATCTTAAAACGGGCCAGAGTTATCCTCATCTTGTGTAGATCCACCAACTGCACCGGACACGTCAACGCCTGCTGTGAGCTTGAAAAGAGTGTCTGACTATGGATACATATCGTCTCTGAAACATGTGTCTGTGTTAGATTGGCCGGACGGAGAGGATCCAGAACTGCCTTAATCCCAAGTTTTCCAAGACTTTTGTCATTGACTACTACTTTGAGATGGTGCAGAAACTAAAGTTTGTGGTGTACGACATCGACAGCGACAACAACAGTCTGCAAGACGCTGACTTCTTGGGAGAACTGGAGTGTACCTTGGGACAGGTTTGCACACTTTGCTTACTAAAAAAAAGCCATTTTCACACACGCGTAATTACTGGATTGAGCATTAACAAATATTAACCCTTTTCTTTATCTTTTAAAGCCGTGGTCTGGGTAGATGGGATAACTGATTCATAAAAGTGTTTGTCTGTCCAGGTTGTTTCCTCAAAGAAACTGACACGGCCGCTCGTCATGAAGAACAAGAAACCAGCGGGGAAAGGAACCATCGCTGTGAGTCCCTCGTTCAGATTGGCATAAGAGTTATTTGATATTTGTTCCCTGGTGACTGTATTTGAATTTTAAAATTTTTTTTAACACAAAGCTGTTGAATGTTTTGTAGATATCTGCTGAAGAAAGAACAGACAACAGGGTGGTGGAATTTGAAGTTGCAGGTAGAAAGCTGGATAAAAAGGTATTTATTGTATTTTTTAATTTTTTTACATTTAGTTAGCTTAGATGCGTAGGATGAGTGAATAATTCTCTCTATTGTCTCGTGATGTGATTGGTTGCACTGATGGGACATAATTCCAACAATACTGGAGAGTATATGTTAATATTTCTGAGGGAGCTGGATTGTTGTGCAGCAGGAGAATCTAGTTTGAAAGCGATTCTGCTGATTTAAAGCTAAACAAATAAAATTAAAATGAAGCCTAAATACACGAGATTTCACCGCTTCAGCATCCATTCACAAATGCAAGACTGGTTATCAATTAACGAATGGACAACACTTGTCTTGTGCTCACTTATTGACACTTTTCCCCCTCTTAATTAATTAATATCTCTACGTCCACTCGGTTAAAATGAATGCTCTGCCTTTTATTTACCTGTTGCCACGTGGAAACGTGGTAGTGGAGCTCCATTGATGATGGATTTTGTAATTCACCACGCACAAGCTTCTCTCAGAGTGAACATACTCGGAGATGATAGAACTGACTTGAATGGTTTTCTCGCTTTTTTCCAGGATTTCTTTGGCAAGTCCGACCCTTTCCTGGAATTCTACAAGCAGGCGGGAACTGGATGGCAGCTCGCTCACAGGACGGAGGTATGGATGTGATCATTGTGTCTAATATGGTCCCAAGGGCTCTTGGGCAAGTGACGTCATAACTAAATGTGTCTCGACATTTTTGAAGTGTATGCGGTGAATGCATGTCAGCTGTGAAAATGGTCTTTGATCTGTGCAGGTGGTGAAAAACAACTTAAACCCAACATGGAGACCATTCAGAATCCCGATGCAGTCCCTCTGTGGAGGTGACGTGGAGAAATCTATAAAGGTACACACACTCTCTCACACACACACACACACACACACACACACACACACACACACACACACACACACACACACACACACACACACACACTCACTCACAAAGTTGTTTTCTCTTCCATGCAAAAGCAAAGTCACATTACAACATGGATCTCAAAGAATAGCCCAAATGTATTTGACGGATTGTCTTATACATTAATGGGAAAGAAGTTGTTTTTTTCCAGCAACAAAAAGCAACAATGTGTATCACTGGAGCATTTTCGTTTTGTCCCAACGAGCACCCTGCCTGTGTTTTAGTGACTGCCTCTTGTGCACAAGGAGGAGGAGAATGTATTTTAGCCTTAGTTTATGAGTGTTTTTGTTTTGTTTCCATCGTGTAACCCTGTAAAAGCACACTCAGCAGGAAGGGATGCTTTCCAGTCCGCGTTGCAAGTGAGTTCACTGTCTCCACCGTGAGTGCTCGTCGTGCGACGGATGCAGTGTCTTTGATAGGACAGGCCAACGTCCGTTCCGCATCTATGTCTGTCTTTTTTTGGTGTAAATTATGTTTAGTCTCAAAAGCACAGAGTACACCGTCATACATTGCATCTATGTCTTACAAGAGGACGTCCACAATTTCAGGTGTCTTGCTCATTGGTCCTCTTACCTGTTAAAAGTACGAGAGCATTATCGTGTCCACGGTGGATTTGACAGTGCGGCGCGAGCATTAATTAAATATGGATTGACCGACAACAGGAAGTATTTGTAAAGCTAAATTATAAGTCCACATATCCAGACAGCTCTGGTAGTTTTTGTCAGTTCACAAATAATAACAAAATACAACACCCCAAAACGTACTAATGTCCACATTTACGTAGGATTTATGAAGTCTATGTGTGAAGATGAATAGAACACTGTGCTGTTGACCACAATAAACCTAAATATATGGTATTGTTGAATAATGTGAAATATGTAAATATAGATAACATACCTTTCTGTTGAGCTTGTGGCCAACTTTTTATTCAGTCTATTTATTATTGATGTGACCTGATAAACGGTACGTTAGGTTTCACAACGGGTAAGTCGACCATTGGGAAAGATTCCCAAAAGGTAGATGCTTTCTGTAAAGATGGATTCCTTTTTTTTTCTTTAAGTCACCCATTAACTTTCCTAGCCAACCGTGTGGTCGACTGGAGCGTCACACAGTTTGTCTCAGTGGTGCTGGCTCCATGTCGACTTCTTTTGTCTGTTCTCTCAACACTGAAGGTGCTTAGAAGCAGGATGCAGATTCTAAGCAGGTACTCTGTGTGATCTGCTCTAAAGGTGTGTGTGTGTGTGTGTGTGTGTGTGTGTGTGTGTGTGTGTGTCATAGACTTTTCAACATCTGGGTGTTGTGTCACATTTGAAGCTTCAATCCCCCCAAAGCATGCTTTTTTTGGGGGGGTTCTCATCTGCTTTGATTTTCACACACTGGTGCTAGTTTATTTTGTTTCCCTCCTCAAGAGAATTGATTGGATTCGTCTTGTTTCTCCAAACTGTCTGTGTTTCCTAGGTAGATTGTTATGATTACAACAACAGTGGATCTCACGACTTTATCGGATCATTTGAGACAACGCTCTCCCAAATACAGCAGGACTCACAAACATATGCGGTGAGCGGTCTGTCTTCTGTGTGTGTGTGTGTCTGTGTGTGTCTGTGTGTTATAGTCTTATGAAGCTTGACAGTGCTGCTCTGATGTTGCGTCTGTGCTCCTCTCAGGTTGAGTTTGAATGCATAAATAGCAACAAGAAACAGAAGAAGAAAGGATACAAAAACTCTGGCGTTATCGTAGTAAAACAATGCAAGGTACTGAACTATCTATTGTTCTTTGATTAGTCCATGCATTACTCACACAGGAAGTCAGTTGTGTGATTTAGAGATGTTCAGATGAAAGTAAAGGGACGTTTCACTCTACTTCAAAAACATTCAGATGTGTACAACACATATGTGTTGCAGTACCTCAGCATGCACGTTGTTACATACATTTTTTTGGGAACAGTGACAATATTTTTTTCCAGATAGTGAAGGATTACACATTTCTGGATTACATAATGGGAGGCTGTCAGATCAACTTCACTGTGAGTACTGCATCGTGTTATGACTCTTTGAACAATGGGAGACTGAACTGCAGAACCCTTCTGGGTGCGTTGCCCCTTTTCTCCCTCATTAGATAAACAGACAATATATTCCTCTGTTCTACTGTTTCGCCAGAAGGCTTTTATGTTTTGATTCTGCCGCTCGAGTGTGTGGCCTGATATTTTCATTTAATGTTTAAATTTTTTTTGATTCTATTGCGGATTTAATGTTTTCAGGAAGCATTTTGTATGATGTTGTGAAAGCATGAACCCATTTGATTCCCTCTGCTTTGAATCCGTACCCCCGGCCAGATTGCCATTGACTTCACCGGCTCTAACGGGAATCCCAGCTCTCCCCAGTCCCTCCACTACATCAACCCTGAAGGCTATAATGAATACCTGGCTGCTATCTGGGCAGTGGGTAATGTCATCCAGGACTACGACAGGTACATGGATTGTTAAACATCAAGTTTTATGTAGGTAAACAAAAGTAGAGGAACGGTGCCCCACAATTCAATTAAGCGGAGCCTTGTGTTCTTCTTCCGACAGGCGAACACCAACAGTGAATAGGAGTTTTTTCATTTTAAAATGTCCCAACTTAACATTGTGATATTTCATGTTTGTGTTGTATTGTTTATTATAAACAATGAACAGAATGTGTTTCTCATTCCATAATGTTAAATGTCTTGATCGATGTAAACGTGGATCGGTGTATTCGATGTGAGTTGCAGGGACGAGCGTTCAGAGCCGCATGGCTCGCTCCTTCACGTCCCGTCATGTCTGAGTGAAGCTGTAAAGAGCATCCATATGAAAGCAAAGGCTCCTTTCTAATCGTTTTCATGTCTGAAGTTACCACGACAACAACTCCTGTTCTCCTCCACTTCCTGTAGTGACAAGATGTTCCCTGCGTTTGGATTTGGAGCCCTGATCCCCCCCTCGTGGCAGGTGGGCGTTTGTGTTCGTCAAGACATGCACGTTGGATCTGCATCTTGCTGTGTTTTCAACACTTTCTCTCATGCATGAGAAAAATGTAAAAACGTGTCTTGGAATCACTGGTACTCGGGTCATCTCAGAGAAGATGTCACGGGATCCAGATTGATTGCTCGTCGTTTGTGTTCGCAGGTCTCTCACGAGTTTCCCATCAACTTCAACCCGGCGAATCCGTTTTGTGCAGGTGAGAATAAACTGAATGAAGCCGATGTGATCTTTTAACACTGCAAGATCATTTTGTTTGAAAATGTGGAATGGGATGTTCCAATCTTACTTGTAACTTCCACAACAGAAGATAATGAATAATGGGCTGCATGTTTCTGTTCTCCATCTTCACCAGCAACTTGCATAGCACCTTGTCTCGTGAATTGATCGCCATGTTGCAAGGGTGCCGCCCACTTACGATCCTGCTGGATTTCAGGCAATTACATAGAACATAATAATCAGGGTGTCATGTAAGACTCATAACGTGTGTTTTAGGTATCGAGGGAGTGGTCCAGGCCTACCAGCAGTGTCTGCCCCAGGTGAAGCTTTATGGCCCCACAAACTTTTCCCCCATCATCAACCACGTAGCCCAGTTTGGGAAGCAAGCCAGGCAGCAGGAAACCGCCTCTGTGAGTCTTTCAAGTATATTCAGATCGTGCTTTTGGTCTTTAAGTAGCTACCAAACGGAGACGACATGGACTCGATCGGTTCTCCCTTCCCCCCCCCACACACGATACCAATCGTTCTGTTGCTTTTGTTTTTCCGCAGCAATACTTTGTTCTGCTGATCATCACCGACGGAGTGATCACAGACATGGATGAGACGCGCAGCGCCATCGTCAACGCCTCCCGCCTGCCCATGTCCATCATCATCGTTGGCGTCGGGGGGGCCGACTTCAGTTCCATGGAGTTCCTGGACGGGGACGATGGGAACTTACGCTCCCCTGCCGGCGAGGCGGCCATGCGAGACATCGTGCAGTTCGTGCCCTTCAGGCAGTTCCAAAATGTAAGCGACATCACAGCGCAGCGTCTTTACAGGCATGCGCCACATGAGCGTCTTTAATGTCCTAAATAATGCGTTTGTTTCAATGTCTTGAACGTCTTATTTCAGGCAGGCAGTATGGCCCTTGCCCAAAGCGTACTGGCAGAGTTGCCCGACCAAGTGACTTCCTTCTTCAATTTATTTGACCTGAAGCCCCCCGTCGAACCCAGTCCTTCCTAGAAATGTAGGAGCGCCCCCAGCACCCCTCCCCCTTCAATCCTCTCCTTCCCACCTGCATTTGATCCAAATCTGCATGCGTATTTTACCTTTTTCCTGTGTTTGTGTGAAGCTAAATTAACCGGCCATAGAGTTAAGTGTTCAGATGCCACGTACGCCGTGAAACGGTTGGCGTCGCCACTCAGTGTAGAAGCAAAGATGTGCAACGCTCATCTGTGTAGTCCAGAGTGCCTCACTCGTGGAACTGACCTCGAGGAAACTTGTTGATCATACGCTGAACGTTAATTAAATGAGCTCACCTCTTCAGCTCCCCGCGACTCTCATGTGGGTTACTCTCTCTCTCTCTCTCTCTGCCGCTTCTCTTTAGAGTCCTCCTGAAATGCTGGCTCAGAGCATCTTGGCAGAAGTCCCAGGACAGGTGGCGAGCTTCTTCAAGACCATGCGCTTGAAGCCCCCCCACAGCGACACGCCTCTCCCCTGACCTCTCGGCGTCGGCACCCTCAGTATGCCGGCATACATGAGCATGCGACATCCAGTCTATGCAGGCATGCTATGATTTGTAAATACTACGTGCCATCCATATAAAGCCATAGTACACCGATTATGTGTACATTTCTTAACATTTACTTAAATATTTAATGTGATGCCTCTATACATCTCAATGTGACTCTAGTGCCAGGATTGTTAGGACTTACGGTCATTTATTGTTTGATTGATCTGCACAATCTGCTGTATTCATTTATATTAATATGACTTGAATCAAGGTCATTGGTGCAACCAGCTATCAGTCTTTCTATAAACGGGTGGAGCTCTTTACGTGTGCTCATGTTTATGCTCATAATGAAGCATATGTTTACATAATGGATCCTAACACAATGGATTAATAACTTTGCCTAAATTAATGCCTTTTGGAGATTTTTACACTTTACTTTTCACCCTTGCTGCTTTTTTGTAGGTCAGTTTTTTATTTGATTTCTATTCGGTATTTGATTTTGAAATCATTTTGTGATACGAGTGTTCACAATGGAAGTGATGACATCAGTGAGCTTCATGCATGCAGCCGTCTTGTATGTTTGCACCGATGTACACGAGAAGCTCACTCTGTCTTAAGAGATCGTAAAACGTATCACTGTACTGACTGTTAAGTAAATGGCCTTATACATTTCACTAAGTGCACATGTATTTTTAATATACACTGATTAACTGTGGCATTGCCTTTATTATACTTTGTCATTTACTTTGTTTTTGTTGATATTTTATGTGAATAAATGCAATGCAAGAAACAAAGACAAATCAACCTACAAAGTAACGCGCTTCTATTACAGTATTTCTTTTTTTGAAATAAAGATATTAGATCATTACTAAGTATGTTTTTGTGTGGGTTTTCTTTTACAGCTGCCTTCTTGTCATGCAGTTGCAGAAGTACTGGATGTATTTGAACCAAGTAGTGATTCATTCAGGAATGTTGAAAATGTTTTCATGCAACCAAAGTGTTGCAACACTGGACTTTGTCTGCATCTAAAGAACATGAGTCGGTTATTAACACACATGCACACGCACAAACACTGAGCATGCATGCACACACACAACATGTATTGAGTCATACAGTAGTCTCGATGCAGCACCACCCACAGACACATAACGTATTGGTTATTGGTCCGTGTACGTTTTGATAGTTTGTTTTATAGTTTATTCAAAATACAGCAAACAAGGTTGATGACAGATACCATTTTTGGTCTTTTGTTTGAAACCAAAAATATGTAATAGAAAGCACTTTGCCATCAGTGTCTAATTCAATGTAGAATATATACAATTCAGTTAATGAACTTGCACTAATATGTTATTAAATATCTATTTTTAAAGGATTTTTTAATGAAAGCTCATTTCCAATTTTATATATATATATATATATTATGACTTTAAATCTCATGTATACCCATTTGAGAAACCTCCTGTAAGATGGCCAGATGTTTGATGAGTTTCTGGACAGAAGCCCCGCCCCCCTTATGAACCAAGACTTTGATAGCATGGGTATTGGTGAACTGTGTTCTGGCCAAACATATTGTTATTAGGGTAAATGTGCAAAATCAAAACTATATAACCTATTTTATTCGTATGATATGGTTGTTGAATACATTTATGAACTTATGTTTTTGTTCCAAACTACCCCCCCCTTATAAGCAAGGTCGAGATCCTCCTTGTGGCCCTGGCACTGCAGTGGAAAGCGTCAGTCAGGTGTCAGGACAGTGGCACGTTTCTGACTACTGGTTATATCATCTTGCATTGTACTCGAGCACAGGCCCTTGTCTGGGTCTACCTGCGATAGCCCATGGTTTAAAACAGGCACGTGCACAGACATTTTGGGGGGCAGGTGCTCAAACCAAAAAAAAGGTCACCCATCGCCAAAATGATTTTTCCAAGTTAAGGAGTTGGTTGCTTGCAACACTTGAAACACATTGTGTCGTGAGAAGACATGAGAGTTGAACAAAATGACATGTTTTCTATTAATAATTACAATTTATTTTCATTTACAAAATAATAGGAGCCAAAAATGCCATATAATAAACAACGTACTAACCTCGACCGTTCGGTCATGCCGGGAAATATCAAACTTCTGTAAAAACGTTTATAAGGCCTCAATCTGATATTTCCCAGCATGACATCACTCTTGGTTAGTAAGAAGCTATTACAAGTGTTGTTTTTTCTTGCGTTTACTCTTTTCACCCTCTGCAATTACTCATACAAGATTGATCTTTGTAAAACTGGAACAGACAAAACAAAGAGAAACATACCACATAAAACAATGTGGCACATGGATAGCATGACACCGAGAGCTATTGTTAGCATAGTTTAGCTGCTTTGTTCTATAGCTGTGAATTATTGACATTTATAAAATGAATTAATAAATTCAACATACTATCGAAATTGTCTAAATGGCATTTATAAAACAGATATCTCTCTCTCTCTCTCTCTCTCTCTCTCTCAAACATGACGTAAGTAAACAGCTGGACTAGGCTTTGAAATCACGGATTTCGGGAATTTGTGTTTGTTTATTTTTTTGAGGAAACGTCGGACCAGTTGTGACGTAATATTTTCAGTTGTGGTTAATTTATCACCAAACAACGTCAGGGGACAAACACCGTCATGACTCATGACCTGTGTGTCTGATGCTGCGGGTCAGAGGAGAAGGAGGTGCACCCGTTTGGTGGTGCGAGGAGCACTGCGCGGAGGAGGAAGTGGAGGAGGAGGGAGGGGCGCGGCGGGGGCGCGGCTGGGGCTCGTGAGCGCCGCGGAGCATGTCGGGGCGAAATTCTCACAAGAACTCCAATAAATGCCCCGACAGATATCCAAACACATTTGGGAGGACTTGATGACAGAGACTATTTTTTATTCTTAAATACTTATTAATGAAGAAAAAAAGTGGGCTCCAGCAAAAAGGGCACCTTTCTCATCCAGGGCAAAAGGGCTGGTGCTTGAGCACCACTAGGGGTCTATCTGTGCACGTGCCTGGTTTAAAAGCACCGTAACTATTTGAAACGGGATCGGTTTCCTATCAGGCGTGATGACGTCACTTCCCTACCTTCTCGCGTTGAAGGCAGAGCTCGACGATCCGACGTCATTGCGTCACTTTCACGTTCAGGAGGGCGATTCCATCCTGCTAAGCTGTCACGTTAATGTCGAGCTCCGAGAGCCACCTACTAACGAAACCAAGTAGTTGAATTATTGTGAGTCCACACACTTCTAACGGTAAGTGTGAATGTACATCACCATTTACTTTGGGGTGGAAGTTAGAGAGGAAAAAACTGTTTTATAAATTTAGCAAAAAACAGCCCAGAGTTGCTGTCGTTTCGTCGTAGTACTTTCTCTCACTGTAGCCGCTTGTGTCTTTCCCGTATCCTGTATTTGTGTTACATTTGCCGGGAGACGGTTAATTGCTGGTTCACCGGACCGTGCTCGAGTGAGGCGCTCCGGTTTAGTGTCAATGTTTTGAAGCGTGAAACTCTCCATGTTTTATATTTGGCGGTGTGACGTCTGTTTATCATTAACGTACACGGTGTGTACGCTGTACACTGTGACATTAACGCACTCAAAACTAAAAACATCGTTCATGGAAGTTACTTTTTTAGTGGCGTGATGTTTAAAAGCGACGCCCACGTATACACTACATAAGTGTGTTTGTGATGCGTTTGGTGTTCACGCGGCCTCGTCCCTCTCTGCGTGTGTCTCTCCAGCTCGCCCCAGTCCCACTCTGCAGTCTGTGGTAAGACATGGCAGCCCAGTGTGTCACCAAGGTGGAGCTGACGATGTCCTGTGAGAATCTCATGGACACGGACATCGGCTCCAAGTCAGACCCTCTGTGTGTGCTTCTGATGGGCAGCTCTGATTCCCAGTGGTATGAGGTCAGTAGGGTTTCTGGTTCTGCTTTCATTCAAAGAGGAGATTACATATTGATGGTTTTATATTTGTGAACTTTTGCCGCTCACATTTATGCACAAAAGGGTATTATTAAGAAATCTCCCCTGCTCTGAGAAACAGATAATGCGGGTTATTTTAAATAACATGTTTTACTTATGGGTGTGGCAGTTATGTCCCTGCTGCCCCTTGCAAGAGAAAATCTAAGAGCATCGTTAATCGTTAACCCCCCATAGTCAGGGCTGAGTAAAGCAGCAGTCATGTGTAGTTCCTGTTTCTTCAGTGTGCCAATACATGTTCAGATCCCTGGATCTCTTGAAATGTGTTCATGTTGAAGCGAAAGATAACTCAATGTGATCCTTTCGTGACAGGTGGAGCGCACGGAGAAAGTCCAGAACTGCCTCTGCCCTAAGTTTTCGAAAAAATTTGTCATCGACTATTACTTTGAAATAGTGCAGAAACTGAAGTTCGGGATTTATGACATCGACAACAAAACCGTTGATCTGAGTGACGATGACTTCCTGGGGCAACTGGAGTGCACCTTGGGCCAGGTAGGCGTTTGGCTTTATGTGGCGTTGACGGTTTCAATTCCTTTCTTTTAGGTTTCGCCAAACAAAGTTTTGTATTTTTTGTAACTGTTTCAATCGGTATAAAGATTCACTATAAACTCCCATAATTATGGCCGTCCCCGCCCAAATTTAGCATGAAAAGCCTTCAAAAAACGAAAAAAACCAACAACTTTCAATTTAAAAGGGGGGCAGCTCATACTCCCTGTCTTGTCAGTCAGGTGCAGGATGCATCCTGTGCTGTAATAACACGGTACTGTGAGGGACCAAGAATAAACATCCCTGATGAGCAGTTGATGTGAGGTCCTGGGACAGGGATGTCGGATGTGTACAGATTGTAAAGCCCTCTGAGGCAAATTTGTGATAATGGGCTATACAAAATAAACTGAATAGAATTGAATTACTGTGGAGGCTCTCAGTGTAACCCGACCCGGATGTTCACTCTGCCTGGTTGTTTTGGATGTTCGCCTCGTGGTTCGGAGGCTGCTGTGTTGCACTCGTCCTCTGCTGCGTCTTTGTTAACTTGCTTTTGTGTTTTATATTTTAGGTTGTGTCCAGTAAAAAACTGACCCGACCGCTTGTCTTGAAGAACAAGTCCCCCGCAGGCAAAGGGACCATCACGGTGAGCGGCGGCAGAGAGCCGCAGAGCAAGGTGGCGATGTTGTTTTTGGTTTTTAACCCTCCGATGTTTATCTTCCATCCCGTGTAGATCAGTGCAGAAGAAATAAAAGATAACAGGGTGGCGAATTTTGAAGTTGAAGCAAGGAAACTAGACAACAAGGTATGCACTGTTGTCATGTTCTTCATTTTTCAGTATTCAGGTCCATTAAACGTACTGGTGTGTTTCATTGCTTTACTCGTTAACAGGATTTCTTTGGGAAGTCCGACCCGTACCTGGAGTTCTACAAGCAGACAGCAACTGGATGGCAACTCGCTCACAGGACCGAGGTACCGTTGTGGAGAGAATGAATCCCCCCCCCCCCCCAAAAAACAATTACAAAATGTGATTTCAGTTGCCTTGTTAAGATTTTGCACAAGTTCCATATGTATTTGTTCTTGATGGAGTCGTCTGCTCCTGTATAACTTTGATTAAATTCTGTCACCAGGTGGTGAACAACAACTTGAATCCAACATGGAAACCCTTTCGAATCCCCCTGCAGTCGCTCTGCGGCGGAGACCTGGAGAAACCTATAAAAGTAATCTAAATAAACCTCAGATACGTTTCTTTAAACCACCGCTTGCACCTTAGTGGCGCTACGTTTCTTAACTGCATGACATAATACAACCTTTTCCTGAAGCTATAAAATAGCTCTCTTCGGATATCTCAAAACATTTGTTGTCGTGTATTTGGTACGAGCTGGATGATTTATATATTTGTTGAACTTCTGAAGCGCACATGTCAGGAAGGGAGCTGTTTTCAACCACACGGTACAAGTGAGTCTCCAGTGTGTTGCAGTGTTTTGTCTCTCTTTCATCCTTCCATCACTCAATTGGTGTCATTTGTGAATTGAGTAGACTTTACCCCCCTTATGGAGTGTGGGGGGGGGGGGGAGTCTCAGGCCCTTCAAGTTTCCTTCATTCAACCCAATCCTCTCATAAAAACGGATTTGTCTGAAACCAAACATTCCTCTTTAGTCATCTGTTCTGTCTAGGATGCAAGTTTTACAAAGAGGTATGTTCTAAATCTCACACATTATTTTTAAACTATACTGAGTTCACGCATTTAAAAACAACATTTATCACCACTGTCTAGATATTTATGAAATTCTGATTTGTGGGATTTTGAAGGGACTCGGATGTGTTAATAATAATAATGCAGAGATCTCCCTCTGAACTCTGCATTATTTCATTTTTATCTGGCTTTGGTGAATGGTGCTTTTAGTTGTTTTTTCTTCTGTGTGAAAGATATAACAGTTGTCTTGTTTGCCACATCACTGTTTGTGTTTTAATTAAATTAAAATTTGAATATCATTTTTTATTCTTTACCTTTTTTCCAGGTTGAGTGTTATGACTATGACAACGATGGCTCACATGACCTTATTGGAAGCTTTGAGACCACAATGACACGCTTTCAGCAAGCATCACGAACGTCTCCGGTACGTGTGTGTGTGTGTGTGTGTTAATATTGTTTGCTTAGATGTGTAACAACCAATGTTTCCAACCATATTTTAACATTCTCAACCAACTTGAAACGGCTCATTGTGGTGTAATTGTAATGATAGTAGGTAGTCCTTATGAAATAGTCTAGCTAAGAGCAACGACTAGTGTGGTTCCAAGCTAAATGTAGATGACTGGTACTTTAAATATGAGCTGCGGCACTCACACCTATGCTTTTGTGTTTCTGCTCTCAGGCAGAGTTTGAATGTGTCAACAGTAAAAAGAAACAGAAGAAGAAAGGCTACAAGAACTCTGGTGTGGTGGGTGTGAAGGTTTGCCAGGTACAGACTGCTTCAAGATTTGTTTATTTAGTATTTTTTGTGTTTGATTTGGGTATGACACACTCTAATACTCTTTTATAAAACATACGTTTCATCTTTTAGGTGGTGAAGGAGTACACCTTCCTGGATTATATCATGGGAGGCTGTCAAATCAACTTCACTGTAAGTTTTTCTTTCTCTCAATGCCTCTTTTTTTACTCTTTATTTTTAGCAATTGGTATTTTTGGACCACTAATGCAGACTACCTGATTGTTTTTGTTTGTTTGCAGGTGGCTATTGACTTCACAGGCTCCAACGGGGATCCCAAGTCTCCTCAGTCTCTGCACTACATTAGTCCTAAGGGTGTAAACGAGTACCTCTCTGCTACCTGGTCTGTGGGCAACGTCATCCAGGACTATGACAGGTATGTGTGACTCATGAAACCCAGGCTAGTACTTTCAACACGTCATAGCATCCAACTTTAAAGAAATAACACACCACATTGCATTTCTTTATGCCAGCTGTGGCTGGAACGGTTTGCATTGAATTGACAAGATGTATCTGTCACTAATGAGCTGATGTGTGTTCCTCCTGTGTAGCGACAAGATGTTTCCTGCCTTCGGCTTTGGGGCACAGATCCCTCCCACGTGGCAGGTAGGACCTGTTAAAACAAACAAAAATGCCCCTGAAAAAGATGTGACTGCTGTTGGAATCTGATTGAAAAGTCCTGTATGTGGTTTAAAAAAATACTTCTCTTCATACATGGAATCTGAAAAATTGAAATATGTATATGTGAGATTCTGAACACTAATAAAATATAAAAAAAGAAGAAAAAGAAAGAAAAGTCCTGTAGTCGTTTGACACAGGAACTGGAATCTGATGGTGTTTCCTTTAGGTTTCCCATGAGTTCCCTCTCAACTTCAACCCAGCAAATCCATTCTGTGCCGGTATGTATGCAAACCATTGCACTGTATGTACATTTAGACGGTTATTTACATCTACAGTTGTAGATGATGTGTCGAGAGTCAATGCAAGCATGATCCCTACTGAGTGAGTGTGTGTGTGTGTGTGTAGGCATTGAAGGTGTGGTGGAGGCCTACAGGGTGTGTCTGCCTCAGGTCAAACTCTACGGTCCCACCAACTTCTCCCCGATCATCAACCATGTCGCCTGCTTTGCTAAGCAAGCCCTTCAGCAGACCACTGCATCGGTGAGTGTTTCTCTGGTTGAAACAATCCAGAGTGACGTTATTTTAAGAGTGATTTTTACCCTTGCACTGGTTGTTACCCAGTTCAGTAGGTAGACATTCCGATGTTCCCCATTGGACGGGACGGCCAAGCCTCTCGGTACTCTTTTTCCAATTCTTTGTGCATACATTTCACAATGAGGCAAGAGGATTGTAAAATGGCTTGATCCAGAGCAACAGGAGTCTTGTGATTATACCAAAGCGATTGGCTATTTTTAGATGCCAGGCCCATTGTTATTCCATCTCTCTTTCCTGAAGAGGCATTATCTTGAGTTGTATGCTCGTCAACATCTGAGGATATGTGGAGGCCTCTGAATCCCTTGATTTCAGCTTTAATAAATGAATAATAACTCCTTAAAAGTCTTAAGTAATGCCAGTGTTGAATAAATTAATTGTTAGTTTCAAACATTCAGTCTATAACTCTTTTTCTTGCATTTCACGGATCTCATCGAACGGAGCCAATAGTTTCTGTGTTTCTGTTTGCTCTTCGCTTATCTGTTGCTGCCGTCTCCCCGCAGCAATACTTTGTTCTGCTGATCATCACTGACGGAGTGATCACAGACATGGATGAGACGCGCAGCGCCATCGTCAACGCCTCCCGCCTGCCCATGTCCATCATCATCATTGGCGTCGGGGGGGCCGACTTCAGTGCCATGGAGTTCCTGGACGGGGACGATGGATGCCTGCGCTCTCAGATCGGAGAGGCGGCCATTCGAGACATCGTCCAGTTTGTGCCGTACCGGCAGTTCCAAAACGTAAGTCACAGTGGGGGAAGGGAAGGGGGGGGGGACGACGACGACAATCTGACACCTTTTCATCGTACCGATTGCTTTATAGAAGATGTACATATGGTTTGCTTTGACTTCATTAACTGTTTTCAATAAGCCGATTCATTTTCTTTTAAATCTGCATGCCTTTCAAACCTTTTTTTTCTATGTATATATATATATTAATGTCCCGATCCAAATCCGGTAGACATGCCCAGACCCAGCCATCCCCGTTCCATCCACTTAGATCTCACTTAGCTCACCCATGTGCCTTGTGTATTTATCTCTTTTCAGGCACCCAGCCAGGCTCTTGCCCAAAGTGTATTGGCCGAGTTACCCCAGCAAGTGGCCTCCTTCTTCAGTATATTCAAACTGAAGCCTCCCCATGATCCAAATCCTTCATAGGGGTACCCCACAGTTTATTTTTTATTGCCCGATATCACAAATTACAAATTTTCCTCAAAGGGCTTTACAGTCTGTACACGTACGACGTCCCTGTCCCAGGACCTCGCGTGTATTATTCATAAAATTCAGCACCGCCTTCGTCTGTGCTTTGCCAATATGAATAACCGCCTCGTTGCATGAATCTCTTTCTTACTCATAACTTTTCCAACTTTGTTTTGATAAAGATCCATCATCAGTGCTGAGAGAGAGAGATGGTGCAATATATGCTGTGTGAGGAGAAGAAGGACTGTTGACCGGTCTCAGAAACATATATATTTTTTACAATAAAGGGAAAACTCCTCTGCTCAACAGCAGATTCATCTCTTGTTCCGTGGTGCACCGTAGTCAACATCGTGACATGACCACTTGCATCTTCGGCGGTTTTCCAAAGTGAATCGAGGTTGAAGCTCGACAAAACTAAAAGGAAATGACAAAATATCAGTGCTGCCACCGTTGCTGCTCACTCCAGCTATGAATGCAGCGAGAGCAATTGGCATCGTGACAATAACTCTCAAAAGACATTGGCAAAGCAAAGATGGTTGGACTTTTCCCTTTAGCTGTCTCTACCTGCATGGCATTCTACTCTCTACTCACAAACCCTTAATTCAATTACATCGGAGCTTAAATCAGTTGTAAACCTTTTCTCTCTCTCTTTTCCTGCACCTCAGGCTCCTCGAGAAGCACTGGCCAAGAGTGTGTTGGCAGAAGTACCAGGTCAGCTGGTAGACTTTTTCAAGACCATGAAGCTGAGTCCACCCAAAGCCACTGCTAATGCACCAGACCCTGCAGGTCCCATCTGATAACAGCAGGAAGAAACCAGGTCCAGACCCACCTCGTCTCCTGCAGATGGAAAGCAGATCCCAGCTTCGCCTCCTCACACAGCTAGACAAACGTCCTTCCTCCGCTCGCCTTCCTCAAACCTTTCTTTTCACCCACATTGAGGATATACTAGTATCCAGCTTTGTCAAAAACGCACGAAACGTCGAACATAAGAACTCCAACTCTTGTCCAACCCGTGTATTTTCAAGTATCATAACAGACCTTTAGTTCGATATTAACATTCACGTGTGTTCATTGTAGCTGTTAGTCAGTGCTACTGCATCTTAGAAATAGAAAACAAACAATCATTCCGAATATTTTGTTGGTGAAAATATAAGTGGATGGGCAGGGAATTGCACTTTCTAAAACGTTTTTTTTAGAATTGTTTTTTTTAAAGAATATTTAACCTTCATGTGGGATTCAGGTAAAACCAGGAAAATAATGTCAACATAATCTGTTTCAAATCAAACATGAGCTACGATTATTAGTAAGCCGTTTTCAAAACACAACTCTCACAATACTAAAATAAGGACTCAAGTATCATATTCATAATTCACCTTGAGTCAGCTCACTTGCCAGTTTTCCGGGCCGAGAGACCCGTAGCTACGTCCTATTGACCCATAGCTACATCCTATTGACCCGTAGCTACGTCCTAGCAGAAAATGCAAGAGGATTCAACAGATTCCAAACACATTTTTAAAATCCCTCTCCACCAACCATCACCGAGATCCAAGCAAAAGAACACAGCAACACAAATCGCTTCATGGTCCGTAAATCTTGCTTATCTTTTGAAGATTAGATTAAGAAGAAGCTTCTTTTATTTTTAAAGATGAACCTGTAACTTTTTTAAATAGTTTTGTGTGCGATCTTCATTTAATCTTAACCAGTAACACAGAGGCTGATATTTACACATCTAAAGTGTTTATTTTTTATTATAACACCAACGTTATTCAAATATACCTTGTGGTAGAGGAGATACTCTTTAATTTGGGTATGTTATTTCGAGAAGAGGCCTAAAAAAAGAAGTATGCATTCATTGTTTTCACTGAAACGGAAAGCCGATGGACAAACGGTTCTCGTTGCAGAAACGCTGCACTGGGTATAAACTCATCTGCTGCAGGCTTTTTAATGCAGTGTGCAGGTTCAAGTTACAATAGTTAGATCTTTTAATTATGGGAAACTGGCTTGACAAAGTACATCTCATAGGTTGGTGGAGTACCTCTATATACAATGTTTACACAGCTGAAATAGCTGCAGCACTGCTTGTAGAATAGTAATGTACATGTAGACATTAACAAAGTAGCTTTACTAATGGATGCACTCTAAGCGTTTACTCATTACTCAATGAAATGCCAAACTAGGTTATAAACCTGTGTACTCCGAGAGCTGTTCCTACAATAAGTATGACATATTGTGATAACTAGAAAGTGGTCTCATTGTTGATTTGGTTGTATTGTGCCAGTCTCGTGACTTTTATGTGCCAGTTACTTTTAGTTAATCTTCCGGTGGGTAGTTCCTGGAAAAGGACAACTTCCATATATATATGTATGACATTGTATATCAGTATTACACACGCTGTCGCCATAGAAACGAGAAAATGCTGCTTATTGAAATCTATGCACAACTTTTATTGATGCCCGATGAAAAGACATGAACCATTCGTCTGATGAAGCATGTTGTGAGCTTTAATGCTGGAAGAGATCGGTAATGTGCCTTTGTGTCAATATAAAAAAAGGCTATCAAGTAGTGTTGTTAGAGATGTGCCGACGCTTCGAAGCGTGTGTCGAGTAATGGAGGGGGCGTTTCCTCGAAGCGCGTATCGAGGCTTGCTTCATTTAGGGGAGGAGCCAAAAATGATGACGTCCGAAGCCTCGCTGCCCGGCTGTACCACGTGACTGCTTCGGGAAGTAGTTCAGATTTTGCCGGGAGGTTTGACGGCAATATAAACCCCTCAGGCTCCATTCAAAATGTGGGTTGTTGGTTGAGAGTTTGGAGAGTAGAGAGAGAGATAGTTTGGAGAGTTAGGAGAGTGAGGAGAGAAGGATAGGTGATAAGATGGAACTGTTGAGAAACTTATTTCTGAATAAAAATGAATAAAATGTCCCTTGTCCTGTACATCACTGTCCAAGTTACACACGCATATTCAGTACCCTCTTCCTAGTTACACACACACACGTTCACTGTCCTCTGCCTGCTTAAGCCCATGCCATTTTCCTAAAGTGACATAACATTACACAACCTGCCATATCATATGATACTACCATTTTGGGAACATTTACACACACAGAATACATTCAAAAAATATTTTATTATGCATATGTGATCATTTATGTACAGAAATTATTTGGTCATACATTTGAGTAATTCATAGTCATTCCCAACAGCCAACAGACACAAAAATGCAATGCATCACATTATGTGGTTCAGATACAGCTGCCTGTGATTATGCACTTGGCCAGTAGGTGGTTTCGTGAGCACATGAAGCTTCGAGAAATGAACCCTTTTCTCGAACCAATTGGCTGAAGTGGTTCGATGCCTCATGAGGCTTCATCTCACCATCACTACTATCAAGATTCCTAATAAAGCATCTCGAATTCAACGAGTGTTCAATTCAACATTTATTCCAGCGAGTCAACGGCCCTTCGTAGAGGATTTGGTCCGATAACCAGTTGAATTCACGTCCTTGTGGTCATTGTAGACGATGAATACACAAGAAACAACACAACCCAGTGGCCAAATGAGTACATGAAGTAGTGAACACTTGAGGTTGTGGACTGAATTGTGAGCTTTTTATATTTTGCAGGTGAAGTGCAAACGTTTGCTGCCACCTAGTGCCACAGTAAAGTATATTTGACCAACAACACAATTGAATGAGTTGATACTTTGATCTCCTAATGTTGTTTCTATAATTTATAGACACACAAACAGCCAATGACCACAACCAGACACTTTATTGTGGAAAAGAGTGCAAAGGCATGGTGTAGTGTAGACAGATGTCGATCAATACAGAGGTGACATCACGACTTGAAGACGCTATTCATCTCAACCTAATGACCTGTACTATTCTTTTACGGAAATAAATATTTCGGTGTCAATAACAGGACTGCATTTTTCTTCCCACTCAAGGTTAGATGCGAGACGTCTTTACTTCAGTTCGCTCAGTAAATCCAGTGTGCAGCTTAACAGAATTGATTCCATGATTTCCATTTGTGAGCTAAATGCTTAAGAGTCACCCTACCTGCATACACTTGTGTAGGTGAATGCAACTCGGAGCTACAAGTCCACACTGCTACGTTTAGCAAGCCGTAAACATTCTCCACCTCCTCTTTTGGTGAAGAAGCCCGACGTGTACTACTTCCTCAAGGAAAAGTAGCGAGTGATTCTTGTATTTCAGAGCGTTGTACGTGGCTATGCTTGAGTGTCCGGCAGGTTCTACAACCAACATGAGTTTGAGATGAGTGAAGGTAAAGCCCGATCCTGGTTTTGGGCTACATGCGGTGGATGTTTTTGTGATCTATGAAATTCTTAAGGTTCTGCAGGTTGTCCCACCACTTGAAGAGGAAGGTCTCTGCGATGAGGCTGAACCAGGGTGTAATCTCCAGTTCTTTGCGCTTGCCCTTCTCCAGCATCTCCCTCAGCTCCTCCTTGTTCACATAGCAGTGGCTCTTAATCTCATTGGGGTCCGGGCTCAACTCCACGTTCTTCAGAGGAAAAAAAAGATGTTATAGTCCAGAATGTAAAGCTGAGAGGCATAATGCAGGCACACAATCAAACATCCAAACTAAGATAGTATATCTATGATGAGGACAAAAGCACAATGATGTAATCCAAATATTTAATAAAATCTCAATTTGAGAAACTGGCTAAAAAATATTTCTCAAAAATTGGCAGATTTGACTTTATTTTATATATATATATAATTTTAAATACATATATATATTTATATAATTTTAAATAAAGTCTCAACTCAAATTCAACAGACACTACAGCACAAACCTTCTGCATGAAGAGGATGTAGTCAATCTCGTGTTCTCCCCACACGCCGTCTGACTGGGCCTTGTAGTGGATCCTTGTCAGGTACGTCATTTCATCTGGTGTCACCTGAGGAGAGAAAATCACCATCATCCTAAATAATCCTCTTCCATTAAATGCAGAAGCTGGGATATATATTTACACACGCACACGCACACACTACCTGCTCCACGGGGATACCCAGTTCAGCTTGAAGTCTCCTCTGAGCAGCTCTCCTCACTCCGATTGCGTCCTCCTCCTCGCGCTCACCGTCGGTGTGCAAAGGGTGACTGCAGCATGTGTTTGTGAAGCAGCCTGTGCACACACACACACGGGGGATAGTGAAACACAGTGCAAGCGCCCACATGTAGTTTGTCAGTGGACAATTTTGGGATAATGGTTGGACTGGGTGGTTTCAGGTATTTTGGCACCGACCTGGAAATGTGATTTTAGCATCAGACCTCTGTTGTAAGAGCAGCTTGTCTTCGCTGTTGAAAATGAACACGCTGAAGGCTCGGTGTAATAAACCTGGGAGAGCATACAAAACAATTAACCTAAAACGTCAAAGATGAAATCAAAAGTTATGTACGAGAGGTGAGATGGGTCTCTGGTACCTTTGTCAATGTTTGAGTTCAGGTGGCAGTTTTTCTTCGTGTCCGCACCAATCTTCTGGTCATTCTCGTCAATGACGATGCACATCTCCGCCAGCAGCTGGACCTGCTTCGGGTCCAGGTTATCCGTTATCTCAGGCATTCTGACCGCAGACTGGAGGTGCCTCGCCTTGCTGCAGGGACAACAGTTGTAGATGCTCAGTGCATATTCACATCCATCCTTTTTAATTTGACCCACAATATTCTGGTGCCATGAGATCTTTCTAGTGCTTTTAAAAGTTTTAAAAGATGGATGGAAAGTAAACTCCACCTGCTGAGGAAAATGACGCGATACAGGTTGAAGGTTTTTAGTAAGAAGAACTCATCTTAAAAAATGTACTTTCATACTCCAGTATGAATACTAATTTTTTTTTATTGTGGTGGACATTTGTCTGTTTTTAAATACGGGCTACACCTTTAAATTATTGAATATATTCACACATTACATAAAAAAAATCAGCACACTACATATCGTTTAGACGGTTGTTTTGATAAAGTAATTCAGCTGACGTCATAACCTTTATCTTACGACTTGGCCACAACGTTTACAAAGTGTGCCTGCTGAAGCAACGTAACAGCGGATGGACGTCGAATTTATAAAGAGCCTATACTCAGACTTCCAGTTGCTATTTCGGAAGCGTGCAGTGCAACACATATACATTATTTTAAAATAACGTTAGTATTTGGCATGACGTATGAAGCAACGACATTTACCTGGAAGAGACCGGAGGTGTTGCGGCTCGGATATCCGGGTAGCACAGACACTTCCTCCGCTTACCTCCGGCTCTGCGTGCTTTTAGACTCAAACATGCGACGTCGAGCGCTTTCGGTCGCCTTAAGCTCGCTGGCTTACCTTGATATAGTTCTGCAGCCGGAAGGGACAGGCTCGTAAGTAGACCGGTGCCGTAATGCTGCAGTTCTGCACGCGCGAGGTACGTTTGATTTCAGCCTTGCGGCTCCCTCGTAAGACACTGTCCGGAGCACCGCCCACAAGCCCCGCACCATCGCCTGACCGAAACACAACACCAATCACAAGGCCTGAAGGCGGGACGGCGGTAAAAACTGGACTGGAGTCAGCGAGTCAGGATCGGAAGATACAACGACACGATTGGCCGTACACCTTTAGTTTGTCAAGGTTATTTACACATAATGGATGCTGTAACACAGTAGACCTGGACACACATGCTTTCCTGTACATTTTAATAATGTAAGTTCATTACTGATCGAGCACTTGATTTGTTTAGATGGACTAATCTGTAAAACACAGAGGTTCCCAGAAAGCTTGTTCTGTTCTTCAATTATAATGAATTGACCCAATTCATTATTAAAATCACTAGATTTATTTCCAACAAAGTAAGTGGTTTTACTCTTTAATTGAGTGATTATAAACGAGAGCATGCAGTGGAACAGTGTATCGTCCCGTTCCAGCGGA
The DNA here is from genome assembly GCF_029220125.1 of Pseudoliparis swirei. Lineage (NCBI taxonomy): Eukaryota > Metazoa > Chordata > Actinopteri > Perciformes > Liparidae > Pseudoliparis > Pseudoliparis swirei. The sequence continues at coordinate 17,046,255 of NC_079403.1, forward strand.
ATCCACTCCGTGCTACCCCGTTAACACTGAGAGTCAACACGCCATCAGACCACCGCACAGCCAGCACCACCCAGGCCTCTGACAGCCGAACATAAGTAAGCGTTATCTGCTACATATACAACCTACAGAGATAGCGGTAAAAGGGATACATTACTTACAAAACAATACTCCCGTTTAAAGTGGAAGAGTCTTGTCTTTTAAAGTATTTGGCGTTTGTTTGCGACGATATCTTGGAGCAGACTGCTGTGGTCACACCACGGAGCTTCACGCGCCGATTCTGAGGTCACGGGTTTTCATTGGACGCCTTAGCAACAACGCGGCAGCTCATTGGCTCTCAACGTGCACACATTTACCACGTAATGCGGAAGTCGGTGCGCCAATAAAATACGTGATGTGTCAACATTAGGTTGAAAAAAAAAATCAAATACTGTAACGTGTCATTCCTGTCCGCTGTCAAAGGTCATACTTTGACAACATGTTTAGGATGACCAGCTAGTTTAAAGCTTCATTTCAGTGTTAGGGATGCATGTTGCTCGCTGCTGCAATGAACGCGACGGTGACAGCTAGCATGCGCATGCGTGTCTTTAAGGTTAATTTCGTTTCACTTCAGTGCTGGCTGATGAATTCAGTGACAGAGGTGAGTGTGTTTGTTGTTGTGTCCACATCATATAGTTAGCTGTTGTGTGGTGAGTCAACAAGCCAGTAAGCGAAGTCGGAAAAATACTGTTGCTAGCATAACCTCGGTAATGTCCCTAATAACGTCGGATACAAGCAAATCGAAGTTATTTGTCTTTTTAAATATATAACGCTAAGCTATCTACGCCAGTTAGCTCGCGCGTCCTCTTGGCCTATAAGGACCGTGCCGCTGGACTTCATTAATGTGGTGAATATATATTATAGAAGATGTCTAAGTCTGTCGGCTTCGTGGGTTGCCAATTGCTTGTTTAAAAAAAAGAAGTACCATAGCTTTCTTTTCACTACATTTGGCGAAGTCAGTAAGATGAAGGAGGACATTTCTATTGAAAAATGTTGCTTTGTCTTGTCTTGTCGGGTAATGTTCTACTTTTTCGTTGATAAGCAAATGAACATTGAATTAAAGGTATTGGTTCAATATGGGTTTGAATGATGTAGTTTCAGAGCAGAAGGGAACGGGCAGCACTTCACCAACAAGCACTGTAATTCAGAATATACTGTATCTATTTGTAGTAGTTTGGATCTATGCAGGGTAGGATACACTTCTCTTTGACTGGTTCCGGCAATGGTGTGTGAACCTGCACTTCTCTTCCTCTTCACACGCAGAAAAGGTGGTGATAACGGACCGACCTGATCCACCCACCAGCCAACTGGCCAGCCTGTCCTTTGTTTACCTGCTTCTCGGGTAAAGAGGTGAGCAGGGGGCAGGGCCACCCACACGGTAGAAAGGATGCCTGTGGAGGGTGGCAGCAGCAGTGGCTCGGCTTCGGCTGCCCGGCACCCCAAGCAGAAGCGCAAGGCTCACAGTTTGTCACTCCGGCGCACCAACAGCACAGAGGACAGGCCCCCAGGCTTCCAGAGAGGAGAAATGCTGGACGGTCAGGTAAGAGAAATGCACCGACATGCTAACTATTTTTTATCCTCACACATCAAAGCTGACAGCTGTAGACACGCATTTTGATTACATGATTTGTACAAACAGCCATCAAACTTTCTTGTAGATGTGTTAAAACACAATTACCATATATATATATATATATTTGATTGATTGATTGATTTTCATTTTGCTGGGTGTTGAGGATGTCTTTTGTCATTCACGAGAGCACGGTACCAGCCGGTTGAGCAGCATTGCTTTTATTTTGTACCTGGTGTTGCAACATTCCATGTAATGTATTTGTGAGATGTAGTTTTACCCCGCAGGGGAAAATGTCTGGGCTTTTTAAGTCGCTTCGTGGTTTTACTTTAGCGAGAACGTGCTTTATTCAAAGTGTTGTCTCGAATTGTACATTCTCTTAACTTTCATGAACTTCTTTCTGTGGACGTGCCTGCTGGTTACTGATTGCTTTTTGTGAGAACAAAGAGATCTACTGTGACTTTTTTAAGCCCGCTGGGCCTATCAAGTTAGTGATTAACTATCTCCCAACCAACACAGTTTTTAAATTACGCTACAACTGATTTATTTTCCTCAAAGGGAGGACTGTACGCCTTCACATGAGCACTCATTTCCTCACTAGCAAAGTGGTTGTGCCAAACTGTCAAGCCACTTCACAACTGAGATAATATAATCGGCTTGTTTAATTAAGAAGAACATCCGGGTTGTTAACTTTTAGAAGTTGCCTGTTGAATGACCCTGTTTCGTCTCATCGCTTAGATAAGAAAATTGATTGTGAGTGACTGTCCAGTTGTTTTTTAGATTGTGTCATCGTGCATTTCCCATGGAGATCAAACTGGTTAAATGAAGAACAAATGATGATCTTTTTCATGATCAAAGTATTCCGTCTAAAATAGTGCAATGCTTTATTTTTTAAATTAATGCCCGTCCCTAGTTTTGCCGTTCTACTTTCTCTGCTTGACAATGTCCTTGAATTATCAGCCACTGAACGAGAGCTCGGCTTCCATTGTCCTGTTGTCTCATCAAGTTTTAATACGGGCTGCTTGTCCAGGCCTGATGAGTCTTTTCACCAGGCCTTTTTGTCCATTGCCAGGACATGCTGGCTCTATTCATGTACCTCGTCTACACAGCACAAGTTCAACACTTTCCCATCGTGTTTCCAAACCCATATATAACAATTTACTCACATTTTCAATGCTGTCATAATTAGCCAGGGTGTGGTGGAGGTTTTCGGGCCTCAAATAAGCAGCGGTGAATTCATAAGTACGACTGGTTGTTTGCTAGATTACCTTTTTTTCTTAAAAAAAAAAAAAAAAAAGTGTGTTGACAGCGTGCGCAGACATAACGGTCAGGCAATTAACGCCACTGTGACACACTGTTGGTTTTGAACACGAGCCAGAAAGAAGAGTGGCACTCGAGTGTTTGGTTTCCTCTTCTGTCAGATGGCAAGAGAAAGCAGCAGCGCTCAAGGCACGCTGTCAAATGCAGCCTTTTGAATCCGTTGTTTTTTCATGGCAGCTTTTTACGTCCCTTTGCATGCTAGTCTGCTATAGACTGGTGGTCACCTGATAACTGGGTACTTCTCGGAGTTCACCATGCAGGTAAGTCAGTTGCCGTGAGTTTGAGTGCTTGGACCCTGGCTGCTGTGTTGTTATACGTAGCTGTGTTGTAGTTATGTAGTCCACAATGTATCTGAGCTTTTACACAAACTTAATTGGGGGGTTGATCGAATCAGGTAAACATGTGGCTGTGTTTGACATGACATTTATGTGGGTTGCTTTTTGAATTGTTGTTGAAGTGGTGTGTATATTGTGAGTCACTCAGATCTCTCTTAGATAATATATGGTATACTTGTTTGTCGGTTTGGCTTGAACATATTAATTTGTGGACATATATTTGGTCTTGGAAGTTTTTCAGCACAACATATACTGTATATATTACATTTTTATGTGGAAATAGAAACGCCACACTGGTGACGGGTCTGGAAGGAATTAAAGCGTGACTCCTGCTCCTGACGACAATTTGTTAGGCCTTTGTCAGCTTCCCATCAGGTTTAACGGAGCACTGTCTTCTCTTTGTCCTCTGTCTAGGACTCCAAGCTGCCCCCCTCCTTACGGAACAACCTTCTGGATCTTTTTGGCCAGATTGAGCGCGAGTTTGAAAATCTCTACATAGAAAACCTTGAACGTGAGTAACCGTAACGTGAGTCCAGCAAATGCATTTAGACTTATTGGACACACACACCTTGCTGTATTGCTCCTCAGGTGTTGATTGGCTAACCAGATGCCAGTGTTTTCCTACTGATGCCCTGTTACTCTGTTGACATTATAGTGCGCCGGGAAATCGACTCTATGAACGAGCGTCTGACCGGAGATGGACAGACTATTGAGGGAGGGGACCCCAACAAGGGAGCTATGAAAACAAAAGGTACTGTATTTACTTCACAATATATTGCACGTCTCGTTACAGTTAACGTCTCAACTGTGTCTGAACATTTAAATTGGGAAATATTGCTGAAATTGATTGAGTAGCTTTAAAGGGAAACTAGATATCTTTATTCCATGGTCCAAGTCACAATGAAAAAAAGCCTCATTCAGAGTTTGACTAATAACCTTCAGACTGACTTATCCATCTTGTGTAAAAGATATATTTTAATTAAAAATACAAGAAGGATGAACAGTTTTCAACAGATTTTAAGCACCAACAACAAGCTTAACTTTCATTGCAGCGTATTTAAAAGCACACAAAGTATGACCTCAATTTTTTAATCGTGTCAAAATTAGCACGTACTGTAATAACATACGGACTCCTGTTAACAGTGCAGCAGTAGGGAGGAACCTTCGGGGAGAAGTCTGGGATTAAATACTTTGCTGTCTGGCAATTTTGATTACAAGACCGACCACAAGCTAAACCTGAATAATTGTCTGATCAGGAGGTACCCGTTTCCATGGTAACTTAGGTCAGACATAATAAACCTTCTTTATTGAACAGAATTTCCTGAAAATATGCCTCGTTGGCAGATGTGGGTCTGGTTAAACGGGTCATTTTGTTTTATGAATTCGCCCTCTGGTATTAAATGCTTTGACACTTTATGAGGCCAGTGGTGCTGCAGTGAAACCAACCAATGAGCTTGTCACTTAGTGGATAATTTCAGTCACTGTTCTTTGTCTCCCCATCACACAGCCAGCCACAGCACCAGTCAACTGTCACAGAAGCTGAAGACAACCTACAAAGCCTCTACCAGCAAGGTACCTGGCTCCAGCAAGTCGACCTCATTCTATAGAGCCCATACGATTTGTCATCTGTGTTATTGTTTGAGCGGTGGGGGGTAATGGGAACACACTCTCAAAAGCCCCCCTATTGCTGAGAGGGGATAAGGAAGTTGTTTTCTCTTCCTCTGAGGTCGTGATATGTTGCTGTTAAATTATTTAGTTTTTGAAGTTCCAATGCATTTATTTCTAGATTTATTTTTAACTGAGGTTAAGAAAACTTGAGTTCAAGCATTCCTCACAATACGACATCTCCCTAGACTTGCAGCGCTTGCACACTTATGGTAAAATAGGTGGACCTTGCAACTTCAGTGTGGCCTAATGGGAGTTGTGAGGAGGAGATTCATGGGTAACTTCCTGAATGCTCTTGTCTTGTTTTGTCACTAGGCATTGCGACGGAGAGCTTCTGTCTGTTTTTACCTACAGTCCGACCTCGACTCCTCATCTCTTCTCTCCCCGTCTCACAATTAATTTGGATGAACGGCTGAAAGCAGTTTCTCACAAGATCGCGCTATATTGTTGGTAACTTATTCATTCCACAACATCTTCTACCAATTGACCACTTGATTCTCTTTTCATCAGCAAAACGACATGTCACAGTCAGTCGTCATATTGGCAACACAAATAACGGATGTTGAATTACAAAAGTAAAAATAAATACCTAAATGTTTTCCCACAAGACGGAAAGGATAAGTTTAAACAGACCGGCTTCAAAACGGAACAACATTCAGTCAAGAGTTTAACTCAAACGGTCTTAAAGTATAAGTTCAGCATTTTGGGAAATACACCTATTTGGCCTTATTGCCAAGAGTTACATGATGAGCTTGATGGGTAGGAAGCAAATGCCAGCAGTCACTTAACTAAGGGTAACACATAAAATGTAAACCATAGGAAAAACATTGCCAGCACCTCTAAAGCTCAGTAATTAACTTGTTAAATCTCGCTTTTTCAATCCTTCCAAGAACTGGAGTTTGCGTGTCGACTTCTCGACCCGAACCAGCCACTTGGAGCTTATGCTGGTTGCTTGGCAACTGTTCCCAGGCAAGGAATAGTCCAGCATCCAACCTCCGTAAAGAAGACGAAAAACAGACACGGTGCTCATCTTCTAATCTAACCTTTGGCAAAATTCCCCAAATTCCAAACTATTCCTTTTAATGCAGGGCTGCATGTGGAGGAGGAAATGTTCTGTTCCAAGTACATCTTGTGGTTTTCAAAATGATTGCATATCGTCTAGTTATGTTAGTTTCCCCCACGTGACTTCAACATACTTTCGTTGTTCGTCATTTCATGTTATGCCCCTAATTCTCTTTTAATTTCGGGAGCATTTTCACCTGTGCCCCTGAACAAAGTAAATGTAACCATAAAGCCCTGCAACGATGTAACTGTCATATTGAAAATGTTGAATTAAGTGTAATATGGCTTTCAAATATGTCTTTGAATGTCTCTTCCACATTCATTAATCATACTTTACCTACAAAGATCTTGAAGCAAAGAAACATTCCTAATGCAGTCAAAGTCCGCACGAGATGTAGGGCAGGGGACGCGATCCTCATCTGATTTGAAAGTTAGAAAAGAGGATACACGGGATCAAGGGAGGACGTCGACTAACAGAACCAGCTGCTTTATAATACACTCAGATAAACATGAAAACTAATCTTGTTCAGACTGACGGACTTAAAACTAATGATCTGCACTTACTCCTATCTTTGGATGGGATATTTAAAAACATTTTTTTCATCATTGTTTGTTGTGTTTCAATGACGGGGGGGGGACAAATTCAATTGCGTTGTACTGTAACGTGAACGTAAACACGGCGCACACAATGAGACGCTACATTAGCGCGGTGTCACACAAAGGACCCAGACGCTGCGCTGCTGCATCGAATGACCGCCGGTGATGTCGGCCGTCTGTCTGCAGCGGCGTGTGCCGCACAGACGGTGGCCGCTCTGTGCCAATGAAACGACAATCGGCCCTTTAATTTGTTTGTAACCAGACCAGTCAGTGTGTTTTTTTAGAGGTGCTTCCCTCATACAGTAACACGAGCACAGTGAGGATCTATCTCCTTTTGAGGCTTAGAGCAGTCTTAAATATTAATACTCAAACCACACAGTTTGATGGAATTTAAAACTATAAACCTTGTCGTTCCTGAAACATCCTACGATATGAAAACAGTGCTCGCAGGCTAAATAATGATAATGATGATAATGCTGAAGTGCATTGTGCGTTCTAAATAAATGGAGCCAAATAACCGCACAATTAAAATGCAACTATAATTGCCATTCACTAGTCTGTGGCGAACTATCGCTCCGTTTGTTTTAAATCTAGAGTGAACACATCATGATGCAGAACAATGTTTTCTTCTATCGCTGACATAATAACCACGGAAAGCAAAATTATTCCCCCGATATATAGAGATGTAAACTTGCGTCATTATGACATTTTCTTCCTGGAGAGCCGTCGGGCTGTCGACAGGTTTTTAATTCACTCCTCTGAAAGTCCGCCTTCTCTGAAGCCGGTTAGCAGTTACAAGTGAGCCAGCTCCTAGACACCAGAGAGCCAAAAGTAAACTGGCCCACCCACTAATCTGTTGGTCTGAGATTAGAAATAAGGTGCCTGTCAGAATTGAAATGCTACTATTATGTTTCTGTGGTTATGGAGCTTTCAATTGCATTATCATGATTTTAATTCTAAGCCCAATTGGCACATGGGTACCATGTTGGTACGAGTTGAATGCTTCTCTTTCTGTCCCTCTCTTATGTCTCCTCCTTCCCTCCCTGTTCAGATTGTGTCCAGCTTTAAAACCACCGCGGGGTCCCGAGCCGTGTGTCAGCTGCTTAAGGAGTATGTGGGCCACCGGGACGGGATCTGGGATCTCGGAGTCACCCGAAATCCGCCAGTAGTCCTGGGCACCGCCTCCGCAGGTATACCAAGACACTTTACAGCCGTGTTCTGAATGTGTCAATCACTGCGTCATTGTTCTCTGCACAGCCTCCAAGCCACAGAGGGGTTTCCAACTAGAAAAAATAGTCAAAACTAAAAGCGTTAGATCATTGTAGTTTGTGACATCGATTGGGACTCCTTAAAAAAGTTTTACTTTTACTGTGCACAATATTGGCAAAAGTGGCCCTGAATTTAATGAGTGAACCCCCCATGTAAATACATTACATTACTATAGTAAATCATTACTGATGTTGTCCATCACTGCTCTTTCTCCACAGATCACTCGGCTTTACTTTGGAGTATAGAGACGGGGAAATGTCTGCTGAGGTATGCTGGCCATGCAGGATCAGGTAAGAACTCGTACACATGTTAAATACCGGTATATTGTCCTCTACAAAGCAGACATTTCAAAGTGCACGATGAGATTATCTAAAACATGCTGGAGGTAGCTCTTAAATACAACAGCGTGTCCACATTTTGCGCACATTGCTGGTTCCATAATTGGAGTAAGTGATGTCACAAGTCTCACCCTTGTTCTCTCGCCCACAGTCAACTCCATCAAGTTCCACCCCACCGAGCAGATGGCGCTCACCGGTATGTATTTAAATGCCTGTGTGTTTGTTGTTGTTGTTGTTGTTGGATTAGCTTGATTTCTTGATTATCCTCATGACTATTTGACTAGTTGTCTCCAGCAGTCGTTTGGTTTCTGTAGATGTGTGTGTGTGTGCTGCGTGTTTGCTGATGTGTACTTACCCCCACAGCCTCTGGGGACCAGACGGCTCACATCTGGCGCTACATGGTGCAGCTTCCTGTCCTCCCGCCACCACCAGATGTCAGTGTGAGTACCTTTTGTGTCTTCTCTGGGTTTTGACGGGAACTCATGGGATTTCATGGAGTTTTGAGAGGTGTATATTCTGAATGAATATTAGGTCATTCTCAAATTGAAGAAAACTGTCCTGGCGGTCACAGTTGCCATTATTATTATTATTTTACTCTGTATTCCTGCAGGCACCTGTGTGCTTTGACTGAACTTGTGTGCTTCCTTTCTTTTCTTACTTGCACACCCACAGGCTCCATGTGATGACGACCAGGACTCGTCAGACCGAGAGGAAGGGGAGGTGGACGCAGAGGGCCCTTGCGAGGTCCCCACTGTCCGGGTTGCTACGGCAACCCTGAAGAGCCACCAGGGTGTAGTAATCGCAGCCGATTGGTTGGTGGGAGGCCGACAGGTGGTGACCGCTTCCTGGGATCGTGCTGCCAACCTGTATGAGGTGGAGACGTCTGAGCTGGTTCATGCCCTCACTGGTATGTAAACTGGATGACTAATGTACATATGTCTAGTACAATATAGCGTCTTTTATCTTCATTTTGTGGAGTCTTTTTTTACATTTTTTTATGGTATGTTCATTGCACAACAGACGTACATATTTTTTTTAATGTGCATGTTTTTTGTAATATATTTGTCATCTCACGTTATCCTATCATTCAATTAAATATGATGCACTATGAAATAATTTCCATCAATCCTAAATTAATGGTAACTCCTAAGTGAACAGCAACACAAAGCAATGAGACCATTGTCTCAAACATTTCAAGGTTAACATGGTTGAAACTTCCTGAAAAGTAGTTATTGAATGGGATGCGACAGCACACCGTGTTGTCACTAAATGATGTGATCGTGAGTCCAAAAGGCCAACATTGACCTCTTTATATAGCATTCAGAGAAGAGTAATGAGTAACTGGGCTGCCTGCTCATTTTATGGAGCAGTTGTGAGCAAGATTGTCTTTTTATTTTCTTTCTTGGGTTCCCAGACAAAACGGGAAGAAGCCATTGCTTCCTTTACTTCATGGGACGACACAGTTTAATGATGTCTAAGCAGTGGCGGGCCTTCTAAGCCTTCTCGGAAGGCCTAAACATAATTACAAAGTTATAGCTATTTTTATAAATTAAAAAAATGTAAAAATCGTATTTTCGTAATTTTTATTTTCTTATTGCACTATTGTCTTCCTCTGTTGCTGCGCTTCCATCCGGCAGCGCTGCTTCCAGTCTAATTTATTTTAACGGGAGCTTTTATCCAATCAGATGTCACCTCCACAGTCTCTATGGAAGAAGAGCAGCTCATCTCAGGCCAAGGACAGCCTGGTGAAGTACACGGAGTCTTCATCGTTGATTGACATAATCTTCAACCAATCATATCGCTAGTTTGACATACTGGGTGTATTTTGTGAGGTCTTTGGCCTTCTGGAAGCCCATGAAAGTGCGTCAGATTAACCTGCGCTGTGATTGGTTAGTGGGCCCGCATGCAGTTCAATGGAGAGGAAAAGGAGATAGATTAGCAGTGGCCAAGAAGTCACCACAGTTTACATGTTTAACTTTTAACGGCGGAAGGTGGATAAGTGAGCTTGGTGGCGGATTTAATCTAGAAGCCTTTCTCAAGGAGGACGCTTAGGGACGTTCAGGAAAGAAGGACATTATCGGCCGCACCACAGCTAGCTAGCTTCATTGAGTTGTGTGTTGGCAAAGAGAGGAGGATGGACTTTAACTTGAAGTGAAGGGAGTTGGTGAGTGAGCTGCTTGTTGTGTTCTGCAGTAGCGTTGTGTTCATTTGTCTCTGTTGTTGTTATGTATGGTTCTTTCTGATTCAATTGAGTGAGGCGCTCTGATATATCCACATAGACGTAGAAAATGCACAGTCCGCCACTGTCCAAGCAGACTGTGCAGCAGGACCTAGTTAGAGAAATTGAATAACCAGATTGTGGCTTTTCTGCTCCTTTAAACATAATTACTTTTAACACTTAAAAAAGTTGACACATGCTGCTATCTCTCTCTGACTATAACAACCAGGTATTTCATTTCATGATGTACAGACCCGCAGAGGTTTCTCATGCTTCCTCCATGTGTCTGCGATTCATGACAGGAGCTGACCACTGTTGTGTTGTACCCATCCCACCCAGCGGCTGGTGGTCACTTCATCCAGAGACACCACCTTCCGGCTGTGGGACTTCAGAGACCCGTCCATACACTCCGTCAACGTCTTCCAGGGACACTGAGTGCCTTCTACAAACGCACTCTTCAATCGGAACTGAACATGTTCAACAGTTTGAGTTGCTGCAGTCTTTGTTGTCCACAGGGCGGTGCGGTAAACTCCATCTGGCCTGTGAATGCTCCAGAACTTTCTAATGTTTTCCTTTTGCAGTGCCACACTTACAATTTATTAAACCCAACCTCCACTTGCCTCATTCCTTTTCTTCCTCTGCACTTTCTCTGCCTGCCTGGCTGCCTACCTCTCTCTCTCTCTCCCTCCCCCTACCTCGCTCTCCTGTTCGTTATTCGGTCCATTTTCTGCATTTATCCGCCACTCTATAATTTCTTAAAAAATGTAAAAATCGTATTTCGTAATTTTTATTTTCTTATTGCACTATTGTCTTCTCTGTTGCTGCGCTCATCCGCAGCGCTTGCTTCCAGTCTAATTTATTTTAACGGGAGCTTATCCAATCAGATGTCACCTCCACAGTCTCTATGGAAGAAGAGCAGCTCATCCCAGGCTGGCGACAGCTCAGAAGGCTACGAGTTTCATCGCTGATTGACATAATCTTCAAATCAATCATATCGCTAGTTTGACATACTGTATTTTAGAGGTCTTTGCCTTCTGAAGCCCATGAAAAGGCCAGATTAACTCATATTGTGATTGGTTAGTGGCCCGCATGCAGTTCATAATGGAGAGGAAAGGAGATAGATTAAGAAAAAGGCCAAGGTCACCACAGCTGGCATATGTTTAACTTTAACGGGCGGAAGGTGGATAAGTGAGCTTGGTATGGATTTAATCTGTAGTTTTCTCTCAAGGAGTGACGTTTGCGAAAAGAAGGACATTATAACCTACGGCCGCACCACAGCAGTTAGGCTTCATTGAGTTGTGTGTTGGCAAAGAGAGGAGGATGACTTGAATTTGAAGTGAAGAAGGGAGTTGGTGAGTGAGCTGCTTGTTGTGTCTCTGCAGTAGCGCCAGTTCATTTGTCTCTGTTGTTGTTATGTATGGTTCTTCTGATCAATTGAGTGAGGCGCCTGATATATCCACACAGACGAGAAAATGCACAGTCCGCCACTGTCCAAGCAGACTGCGCAGGAGGACCCAGTTAGAGAAATTGAATAACCAGATTGTGGCTTTTCTGTCTTTAAACATAATTTACTTTAACACTTAAAAAAGTTGACACATGCTGCTATCTCTCTCTGACTATAACAACCAGGTATTTCATTTCATGATTTACAGACCCGCAGAGGTTTCTCATGCTTCCTCCATGTGTCTGCGTATGCAGGACACGACCAGGAGCTGACCCACTGTTGTACCCATCCCACCCAGCGGCTGGTGGTCACTTCATCCAGAGACACCACCTTCCGGCTGTGGGACTTCAGAGACCCGTCCATACACTCCGTCAACGTCTTCCAGGGACACACTGAGTGAGTCGCTCTCTCTTCACAAACGCACTCTTCAATCGGAACTGAACATGTTCAACAGTTTGAGTTGCTGCAGTCTTTGTTGTGTCCACAGGGCGGTGCGGTAAACTCCATCTGGCCTGTGAATGCTCCAGAACTTTCTAATGTTTTCCTTTTGCAGTGCCACACGAATTTACAAACCCAATTGCTCGAAGCCAAATCCTCCACTTGCCTCGTTCATTACCGAGCACTTTTTTTCTTCCTCTGCACTTTCTCTGCCTGCCTGGCTGCCTACCTCTCTCTCTCTCTCTCTCTCCCTCCCCCTACCTCGCTCTCCTGTTCGTTATTCGGTCCATTTTCTGCATTTATCCGCCACTCTATAATTTGGCACTTAACGCTCAATTGTAGACGCTCATTTCAAAATGATGACGGTTGGACTGGGCTACGGCTTTCAACGACAGCGCTTTTTAAAATAGATATATATATATATGTGTGTGTGTGTTTGTGTCTACATGTGTGTGTTGGCTGGCCGGCACTCTGGCAGCCTTTTGATTGCAAGTGGGGGGGATTACATAGAGCTCATTACGTACGACCCCAACATGTCTAAACCCTGCAGAGCCCTCTCTAATTCTCTCCCATAGACAATGGGTATAATGAGATTAAGCACCAGTGTAACACCAGTGTTTCCCTCCTCTCTCCTAAAATTTTCTCTCTCCCCTTTCTTATATTCTTTGCTAAAACAAACTTTAGTAGCTAACAGAAAAACTCTTCTTAGCGCAGAACTCTTTTTATAGCGGACAAAAAGTAACCAACCTAACTAAAAACTTGTGTGAACCTAACAATTGTGTGTGTGTGTGTACCCAAACTAGCTAAATCCCGTGTTCGGTTGCGTCAACGAAATCCTGATTAGTATAATGGACGTTGGTGTCTGTTTGATTGATAAAAAATTTGAAAAATTTCATGTGTGTTGATTATCTATTTCTCATTCTGTTAGAGGTGATTGAAATGAGGTGAGATTGATTGTGTGGAGGTAGAGTTAAGATGAAAGAGGAAGAGACACATAATAACCGTGTACTCTGCCAGTTCACCATAAAATTGATGCTGAAACCGGTCAGATGCACACTTATCACCCGGTAGCTTCCAACCAGATTTGATGCTGGAGTAGATCACTTGAATCCAACAATTCCCTTATGCTACCATCTCCTTTCAATGGCACATTCGGCGCGATCTCCTCGCTCCTCCTCCTCCCAGTTTGAACGAGCGACAGCCTCCCCGGGAGCAGGGGTTGAGAAGGCAGGCAAGTGGAAGCCCCGTTTGAGAGCTAATCCGAGAGCTAAAGGAGAGCAGTCACCTTACTCATGAGCGCCCGCCCATCAGTCTGCTGAGTAAAAGCACTGCGCACCTAATGAGCCCATTAAGTGCGAGAAGTGATGATGATGTGAGGACGGACCAGAAAACTAGAGCTGAAAAGTCTAGTGTAGCAGAAAACTTGGCTTTTTACTAAATTTGCGTAGTGCATGTGATATGTGTGTTTTCTCTTTTTATTTATTAACAGCGCGTCGCAAATAAAAGCATTGTGTGTGTGTGTGTCCTCCTTAATCGTAATTGTTTGAAGATATTGAAATCTTCCTCCTAATAAAGTCTAACTGAAACCTTCTTTCAACAAAAAGTCCACTGATTTATAATTTTTGACAATACAGATGGGTCATTGATTTATTATTGGTCATATATTTACAATGAGGTATTTTCATTCATTGAAACATCAGTCATTAAAATAACTCTGGGAAGGAGGGGCCAGGCCGGTCTCCTTCCTGGCTGCGTTCATCAAAAACGAAAACTGAATGAGCCCTCATTGCTATTTGTCAGCCTTGTTCGAGTCCTGCAGTCGTTTATTCTTGCTATTATGAGTCGTTTCTGATACGTGTTATGAGTCGTAATTCTGGTACATTTATGAGTACACTTTGCTCAACATCTCTTAAATTTGTGCAAGTGTCATTATGTCCGAGATGGCTGTTTTTTCCTGCTGCAATGGGCTTTTCAAAATAAAGCGAACCGATCTATTGTGGAGTTTCCTGTTTCAGCAGCGCTGACAAATGTGGTCTTTAAATCGTCTTGTGAGAACGAATCTGAATACGGAAATTCCCAGTTCCGCTTTCCTCTGAAGTTGGGTGCTCTGAGCATTTCGCCTTTGCCCAGGCCCCTGGTCTCCTTTGAGCTCTAGGTGCGGGACTTGGAGGTTCCTCCAGATTTGGCACTGTGGTTGCTTGTCCCTTCTGAAACTCCCTCCCCACTATCACCCTCTTAAAACCCCAAACTCTGACCGCAGGAGCCTCTCTCCACGATTTCTTCCTCCCTCTGCTCCAGACTCAGAGGATCCCCCCCGATGGCCACCACCCATCCTCCTGTTCCTCTCCTCTAATCAGCTCGCTCCCTCTTAGCAGGGACAATTTAGAACACTCTCTAGCTGCCCTGTCCTTAAATTCCTCTCTCGCTAATCAAGCTTTTTCCTCATTACCCTGCCCTTTTTAGGCTCCTTTGCACCTTTTAACTCACAGCCTCCCCTTGCGGGCTCCCCACCTCAGTAGCTTGCCTGTAAAGGTTTAGAAAACATGCCAATGTAAATTGGAGCATGTTTCTACACCTGAGCAGTTTTGTTTTTCAAGGAAAACCCTGATAGGATATTGCAGTTTCTAAAGCCCGCCTGCTCTCATTAAAAAAGCATATCTTATTGAAATTTTGGAGGCGCATCGTTCCCTTGAGAAAAAGACAGTGGTTCAAAGGGTTGGAAGCTGAATTGCCCGGTTAGCGACTAAAAGAAGGAAAAATTAATCCCGGGAAAGATTTATTGTCTATAATCTGTAATAAAATTATGCTGTGACAATTTTATGGAGGAAGTGTTGGGGGTTGTGCCCGTCGGATCACTAATGCTTCTTTGTACTCCACCAGGTTCACACTGGCTGCTTCTTTGGCTCCTGCATCCTTTATGATCAGTATGGGTTCTTGTATCGCCCTTGTCGAATCATGGATCGCTGGTGCTCTAATCACCTGTAACCGATCATTCAGTGGAAAGGCTGTATTTTTTTTCAGAAAAACCCAAAGGCTGTTTTGACCTATGACTTCATTCAGGCTGATTTCAGTACATGTTTATTCAGGTGATTTCTTCATGATACATAGATGTGAAAGCTTTATAATACTGATATCAATATCAACCAGCATACATGATGAGGTCAACTTGTGCTCAGAATCCGCAGTTCACGACCATCTCTGGATGTTCTCGAGGTGCAGACGTGGATGATATAAGTACTTTTAATAGTTCTTGATAAGCTTGCAGATACTCTTTCTTTTCATTTCTTGTCAGATGACTTACAACAAACCTTTTTAACAAGTAATCTTCACATCCCGTTCTCAAGTGCTTATATGTGTTGATGTACTAGGTGTTGGATTTTTTCAGATTTTTTCCACCTTTTGAAATATTTTAAATGTGTTCTTCTTAGTTTCAAAACCTTAGAAATACTCAAAAAAAGCATAATACAGCAACTTGACTTTGTCCCGAAATACACATGTTGGCATGTTAGTATTACTGATGTGTGGTTGGTTAATCCATGTCCACGTAAAATCATTTATTTATTCGGTCATGAATTTACCTGAAAGCTCTTCTCGCTAGGCTTCAAAAGCTTTGGAAAAGTTTTTGGAATCCTTAATTTTATCTGTCTAATTGAGCCCCCAGGGAAATAATTTGATGCAAACAATTTGTCGCCAAAATGAATATCACACGCTCGATACGCATTTATGTTCTACTATTTTTCATGGTTTTACCTTGATTTACATAAATCATGGAAATTTGGGGTAAGTCATGGAAACCATAAAGGATAAAATGCAAGAACCCTGTGATGATTCTTATTTTAAGATGGATCGGGTGCTGTCCCTTTTTGCCGGTGTTCGCCGGTTTACTGTGAACTGTTCAACTCATTTTCTGCCATTCATCAGAGATCAAATTAGACGCCGTTTTGGTGGAGACGGTATTTCACATGAGGTCAAATGTGTTTCCCACTTTCTGAGATGCCTACAGTCAGCATGGTGCGGAACCCTTAGATATCTGTGGGGGGCTTGCGTCACTGCACGCGGCACCTTCACCGCGCCCTGGTGGACTCAGTCAAACAGGGTCCCGACCGAGACTCTTCCGCCACTGAGCATTTGTCCACAGGTAGGTGAAAGTCAATGTGTGCGTCTGACGGAACCAGCGATACTGACGTGCAACTGGCCAACTCGCTGCAGACAATGCCTCCTCGGCGCACTTCATTTCGCTACGGTGTGGGATAGGGACAACAAAATGTACTTGAGCTTCTGATCTTATGACTGCTTTAAAGTGGATGGACTAGGCAGAGCTAAGGAACCCCGTCAGCAACTTTGACTCACATGGGAGGTTCAACAGTAGGCAACAGTCCAATATGACCACCTATCGAACTCTGATGACCCCTACCCTGAAACATAAGAATTAAAAAACGGAAGTCAATCATTATCTCCTTTTTATTTTGTGTATTGTTGTATAAATGTACTTATCTCAGTTCATTCACACAGTGTGGCGTAAGTCATTTTGAAAGTGAGCTCACCAAGACTTAAGCTAAGTCGAGTGTTTTCCCCATGAAATCTGGGCCCAACCAGAGTTCTACAGAGAATCATCAAGTTATGGTGTTTAAAGGAAGACAAGTGAGGTGCTTGCTGGACCTTTCAGCGAACCGTGAACACATTTGAGATTTGGTAAGTCACATGGCCACACGACAACGTCTTAAAGTATCGAAGTCTGTGGCGTCGCGGCTGGCTGGTGTAGGCTGGGCAAAAGCTGTGCGGAATTCATAGCCAGTGGCTCAGCAGTGGGCGCTGTGGTATTCACCAGCAAAGTTACAGTACATGTGTGCTTTGCCCTGCTCCTCTGCGACCGCTCATCTGGCAAAAATGTGACCTATACTGAAAGTGCGAGTATCAAGTGTCCTTTCAGCACCGCGTGAGGCCAACCACAGAGGATCAAAGCTACTGCCACAACCCAATGGTAAGACATGTCCTCTCATTCGGCGAGCGGCGCAGGCTGGTCACCAGCATGAGTACAACGTGTGTGTGTGTGTGTGTGCAGGGTCACAGGCGAATGGTGTGCTGTACGGCGTGGAACGAAGAGAACCAGTCGTGCAACCTGTTCACATGTGGCTTCGACCGACAGGCCATTGGCTGGAACATCAACGTCCCCGCCCTGCTGCAGGAGAAGTGACGCCACTGAACACGCCCACACACACGCGCACGCACAACCAGACACACACAGGAGCCGGTTCACATACACACTGTCATCTTTGGTCTCGCACACGCTCGCGTGTTTAAAGTGCTGACGCAGCGAGGCACTTTTAGTTGTTATGTTTATCACAGATTTCCAGCTGTGGGACCTTTTGAGGAAGGCGGCTGTCCACGTCCGATATTCCACTGATGGATAACTCTCGTTTATTGTGTTTGTCTGAACACCTCCTGGCGTATAAATGACAGACACGGCTCCAGCATTTTAAAGTCCAAGTGTGTGTGAGGCCAACGAGCTGACCTCCCGTATTCGACCCTCTCACTTATTTAGCATGCGCTGTGAATTGTGACGATGCCGACTCTTCCGTTTCCACTCTCTTTCTGTTTTTAGAGTATAAAAGTATATATTTGACTCCACAGTCACGGGCTGCTGTTCACATCACTGTTGTTAAATTGAGTGGTTCGCTCTCGCATGGAGATAATCTCGGTTTAATGTTACTAGACGTAAGAGAGCCAGGAGAGTTGTCAGGGTATGATATCAAGAAGGTTTGTACATATGTTGTGGCCTGATTAAGGGACCTGCGCGGCAGGTTGTCGCTCCTTCATGGATTAAGTGTCTTACAGTGATCTACCTTTTTGAAGGTGGCGTTTGGCAGCGATAGTTTAGATCTGTGAAATGTTTTTATCCTTTTAGTCAGACTTTGAATATTCTTATCGTGGAACGAAACGTCTATCATATAATCAGGCCTGCCAGAAAGCTGCTGGGTCCTTCGGCCATTCTCAAATGTTTCAGGAACTGCTGTCTTGTCTGAAGGTTTTCTGACGTTCACGTTTCGAGTCCTTGCCTTCACCCTCGATGCTTTCAGTTTCACAGCCAGCCTCCGTACTTCCCACGTGATTTAGCTTTCATCTTAAAGATGATTCTGTGACTCCGCCTTGTTCCGTGTTTACAGCAGAGATTCACTTGTAAAGTGTCGCTGTATTCCGTCTCTCTGTCGGTATGCAAAGTGTCCAGAGCACAGCAATAATGCGGGGAAGCGAGTGACTTCTGTTCCATGTTGTGGGATGTGTTCAGCATTATCGTAACGTTGTATTCCCCAAGGGTCGCAAGTTTGGGACTCATAACTTTTAGCCATAATAAGTGCTGTTATTTCTCCAGTGTCAGTGAAACTCAGACCCACCCTCTTCAACCTGCTGCCAACTCAGAGCCCTGTTGCTGTAACGTGTCATCCCCCAGTGGGCAGTAACTGTCTGTCAACATGAATCTGTCGTGCACCCATAGCACCCATGGGCCTCGTGTGACCTCTCTGACTTTGTTGTTGTTGGTGGCTCTTTTAAGTCTGTGAAATAAACTCTTTTCCAAATTCAGAAGCAATAACCCATTCCCTTTTTGTTTCCGACGCTGGGAGCGAAGTCCGTTTCCATCTCGGAAACCAGCGAACGGGACTTGGAATGCAAACTTGAATCTCAGTTTAAGAACTAGTAGAACTGGATTTGGGTTTGACCGTAACTCTTTTATTTGTTACACTCGTGCAATATCCCTCGACGTGAAGTCGCGCTGTAGTTTTTGATCTTCAGATGTTTAACTTATTCCAGTGCCGTGAACCCCGCGATAAGATTCCATGTGCGATCGGTGTCGCTGTAGCTCGATATACATAGTTATGCATAACTTCCCCCATAGTTGGCTTCAGACGTCCCATTGTACTGATGTTCCGACAACAATAGAGCCAAGGTGGATTTTGTGGGAGCATAATGGTACACATGTAATAAACAAGTATTAAAATGCCTTCCTATTGCATTGAAGAGCGATGCATCGGCCTGATCCTCTTGAGCATCAATGCACTTTTCTAAATTATTGTTCATCGATGTCATTTAAATCTGCAGGTAGAAAGGAAACTCCTATTTTCGCCCCACATATGAATTCCGCCATAAAGGAAAATTCTTTTGGATTGATACATTAAATTATCACGTGCCAGATTGGAGGGGTGGGTAAAAAGTGGATGGGCTTTGCCTCATATGCCTCCGAGTTCATTATGTGATGTACTTTGCATACTTTATTGTGATAGCTTTGTGCTCTGACACGTTCCAATAAAATGTGGGATTTCCTTTCCCTCTCGTGTCTCTTTTTCATCTTATTTAACCCGAACCCATCTCACCCTTTTATTCAGTTCAATAAGGTGTATAACATTTTGAAATTACATTATTCTGGATGTTAATCTGGTAGGTTGCAATAATGAAGTCTGGTGTTAATGAAATGGGAACCATAGTGTATGAATAATTGTACTCCGTGCAAACAGTACCCATTGATTTGCCCTTTTCCACAGCAAACATTTGGACTTTAATAATGCTTCAAGGTCTTCTGGGTTTGTTGTATCAAATGTCAATATTTAACCAAAGATGGATCAGAATTTGAAGTTGTGTGACTCCAGTTCGATGTGTATTAACTTAGGACCGTAATGATGTGTGCGTCCCCATTTCTAAAGGCTGTAAAGCATTACAAAGCCGTCATTGTATTGATAAAGATATCAGAGTTGACAGTTAGTCCCTGTATTGCCCACTCTTGTCTTAAACCTTGTACTGCAGTGATGGAATGAGTAAGACATAATACTACACTTTCAAAGAACTGCATTTAACGATATACTTGAATAAAAGTTCGGTAAAATAATATATTTAGCGTATACTCTAACTATTGAGGATTAATGGTCGTACACCTCCATAAACCAGTTGCAGGTTGTCTGTCCCGTCTCATATACTATGTAAGTAAAGGAATTCATTTAATTTAAGTTTATTTTTTGGTGACATGGAAGCTTCCAGTAAATCCTTCCAGGGTCTTCATTTGGAGACAATTTTTCACAGCTTACTGATATTTTTGAAATTTCCCCACTGTGGGACGAATAAAGGAATATCATTGTGACAGGATTGTAGCCGTCACCAGTAGGTTTCCCCCCCAAGCACCAAGGAAATGCGCAACCAGAGGGATAATTGGTAACACGTTTTATTCCAATGTTAGGACCGCAGACTGTGTCTCTGCTCACTGCTCTCTCGTCTTCAGTCCGTCCAGCTCCTTTAAAGAGAAAAGCCTCACAGATACACAAAACACAGATTGTCATCAGCTGGACCGGTTTACCATCAGTCCAGCTGATGCCAATCAGACACCGTTCCCAACCACACCCCCGCTCCACACACCCCGCTGCCACAATCATATATCATAGTAGGCTAAGTTTCGTCACATGGTGTAACAATAATCACCTGAAGCTCAATATCACACATCTCAAACAATCTGTACGAGGATTAGAGTTTGAAGGTGTGAACCCAAGAGAAGTTTCACCAATTCAGTATCTGCCCCAGTATGATATATGATCACAATCTCCCCCTTTGTTCCTGAGTTATGCACATTAATAATGGCCTGAAAAGTGGTTTTTGCCAAGTGAAATTTAGATTTGGGATATAAAAGGTGATCAATTTATCCTATAAGACATGTGTGTGAAATGCTTACACAAATAGCATATTCATTGTGAGGTTTGCAAGGTCACAGAGACCTCGACCTTTGACCACCACATTTTAATGAGTTAAAAGGGTAAATCATTTTCTATTCATAAATCGTAACTTTCAAAAGGGCAGAGCATATAATGTCAAAAAGTCAATGTATTGTAAGTCTAAAAAAGTTGTGTATGCTATGTGAAAGAAAGGTCATAGTACAGTATGTCGAAATTGAGATATTGTGTACGAGCCCACACACCTGCAGCTGCTGCCCAGGGATGGGAGAGAGGCGGCAGAATCCAAAAACACCAGATTCATCTATCACTTCTGAAATATGTTGAATGTGTGCAAGCATGGCTCCCCTCCTCACAAGAGAGCGCCCAACATGCAGCCTTACGAAGTCCGAGCAACACACGATGAAAACATCTTCATGGCCATCAAAGAATTCCCACACAGTCCATCTGCACAGAGACATCTAAACCACAAGGGATCAAATAAGAGGCTGTCAACGGTTTTATTTTGACACTGACACCCCGTTAATACACTATCTGCTGCGTTATAATAACAGCATGTGTTTCTGAAAGATTACATGCTGTCCACGAGGTTTCATGAAAATAAAAAAAAGTCGTAATGATAACGATTAGACAATAATGGCCGTCTCACACGTCACGCCCTCTTCTCCTGAGAGCAAACCGAATGTGCGGCCTCCAGTCCAACTGTTAAAAGGAGCATGCATCCACTGAGTGTTTTACAAGAGATGTTGATGATCTTTTTTTTTCACGGCAGTCTCCATCAGACCTGAGGAACTTACATCTAAAGGAAACAGGAAGTTTCCCAAATTCATAAACATGCACTCTGAGAACACACCCAGTTGATATCAATATTCCAGCTGGAAGTGCTGCCGTTGTGACTACATTTGATGGACTGTCACTTCTGCCTTCACAAATCTTCTCCAAGCCCTTTTTTTTAACTTTGGTTCTTTCTATTCCTTTTTATTTATTTGTTTACTATTAGACTTTGTAGCGTAGGATCTCATTTACCCAGTATTTTAAGTTTACTCACTCAACAATAAGGGCCCAGCTGGCTAGCCCGTTCCTTCACTACAAAAAACACGCAGGACACAAAGCAAAACACAAAAAACACAACCCGGAATCCAGTTCATTCAGTGTCTTTCAAGTTTTATATAGTTCTTCTGGTCAAAAGAAACGAACACTGTCCTTTAACGGAAAACCTGACTCAAAAGGAGTCTGCAGATAACTGAAATATTTCTCTTATCACATTAATTAAATAACATATTTCCAAAACCACAATGAAATAAGTGTGTGGGGCAGTGGGATGTGTGCAATGGCAGGAGGGTGGAAATGTCCGGTAGAGTCCAGTTCAGAAGATGGGGAAGGTGTGTGTGTGTGTGTGTGTGTGTGGGATTGTTGGTAGAAACAGAGAGGTCGGGCCTGGAGAGGAGGGTGTACAGGACTTATCTGTAGGCATTTCTGTAGGGAAGGAGATTCTCGGGCATCCGAGCAGGATCTGGTCTGGAGGGGCTCCTGACAGCTACTTGGATCATCTGCTTCTCAAGTCTTGCTTTTCCGGTTTCACCCACTCTCGCTCCTCACTCTGGTCACCATGTTGGTTTTTCCCTTCTTTTCCTGCTCACAGGTGCTCTAATTTATCAACTTTTAGGTTCCACCCACTTTTCCTGTGGGGGGAGGGATAAGGCTGTCCTTCATTACAACTTCATATAAAGAAAGTACCTGACAAGAACGTGCAGCTTTGGGCCAAATGACTTTGGCCCAAAGCTGAATATATTTTAGGACGCTGATTGGCTAAATTGTATATCACTCATTTATGTCTTTAATCTGTAATAGGCTAAACTACTTCGACCCGTCTCTTCTGGGCCAGAATGATTCGGCCCCAGTGCAGCTGAGACATGCAGACAGGCAGAGAGGAGGTGCAGGATGTGCAGGAAAAAAGACATTTTACGGGTATATACTATTTTACAAATATTAGTTTGTTCTTAACATCTTTAATACATTTCTGAAACTTCTTCCGTTTCTAAATCTAAGTGCACAGCTTAGAGCACGTGACATCATTGTCAGAGCAGAGAGTCACAATCTTGTTTATTTTTATTTATTTTGCCACAAATTGCACAATTTTCCTCTTCAGGCTTCATTTGTAGAGCAACACTTGACATCTTGTGCTTGTTGTCGACATACATGTCGATGGAATCTGCTCCATAGAGCCCCGTGTTAACTTTGACTCGCACAGACAATTGTACCTGATATCTATATCGCAGCTAAAGATATTTGTTACACCACAACCCACCATTCACACGATCTGTTCATCAAGTCATCCTTCCTCTCAAGGAATGATATCGAAAGCAATAGGAGCCATGGTTATCTGATATGTATCTTATATTTGTTCCTCAGTTTTAACTCCATGTTAAGCCAATGGAACTGTAGTCATGGCAACCTTTGATGTTGGCAGCACACAGGTGTTTCATTAGTGCAGTTTGACACACAGATACAGACACAAACACACAAACACACACAGACACAGAAATAGACACACATACGCCACGTACAGACACGCATGCACAGACCGACACAGACAGACACACACACAGATATGCACACACACACACAGACATACACATATAGACATGCACACACACACAGACAAACACACATAGACATGCACACACACACAGGCAGACACACACAGACATGCACACACGCAAAGACAGACACACACAGACATGCACACATGCAAACACGTACAACAATAAATGGCTGAATGGAACAATAATAGAATAAATGGAACATTAAGTAGAACGATAATTGACTCAATGGAACAATATTTTAATAAATGGAACACAAGTGGAATAAATGCAACACTATTTGAATAAATTGAACAATAGTGGGACAACAATGGGACAATAAATGAATAAATGGAACAATAATTGAATAAAAACAATTAGTAGAACAATTACAATATACAACTAGAATGGGCACTTTGAAGACAATGAATATCACAAGATTGGGCATTGAATTATGAACATTTTGGCATTAGTAGAATGCCAATTGGACAAAATGTATCGTAATGGTAAAAAAAATTTGACCTTTCCATGACCTTGACCTTTGACCCGATTGATCCCAAAATCTAATCAAATGGTCCCCGGATAATAAACAATCATCCCACCAAATTTCATGCGATTCGGTTCAATACTTTTGAGTTCTGCGAAAGATTTTGACCTGTTCATGACCTTTGACCCGATCGATCCCAAAATCTAATCAACTGGTCCCCGGATAATAAACAATCATCCCACCAAATTGCATGCGATTCGGTTCAATACTTTTTGAGTTTTGCGAATAACACGCATACAAATAAATAAATAAATAAATAAATAAATACACGGCGATCAAAACATAACCTTCCGGCATTTTCAATGCGAAGGTAATAAATAGCTAAATGGAACAATATTTGAATAAATGGAACAATAATTAGAACAATATTTGAATAAATGGAACAATAATTGAATAAATGGAACAATACAAGAGTAAATGGAACAATAATTGAAAAAATGGAACAATAATTAGAACAATAATTAAATACTTGGAACAATAAGTAGAACAATAATTGAACAAATAGAACAATCATTGAATAAATGTAACAATCATTCAATAAATGTAACAATAATTAAATACATTCAATATTAAGTAGAACAATAATTGAAGACAATGAATACAAATTGAATAAATTGAACAGGGTTCAGGGTTTGAGGCCTTCGGGGCAGACATTGGGTTAAAGTCTGAGTTCTTACTTGTACGCTTTATAAAGCACACATCAACTAGCATCAACTAAAATGCAACATAAAGTAAACGTGTCCGTACTTAATCAAAAATAAAACATACTAGCATGGAGTAAACTTGTTCTGCAAAAAAGACACTGTGGAAAACTCCGACCTCCGAGTGTCTGGAACCCACCATGAGGCGGCTGCATGTTGAAATTGTGTCATACTTAGTGTGCCATGGCTCCTATAATTCACAGAGACACAGCATGGCACCGGGAGACAGAATATATTCTGTGGAGTTTCACCTCTCTTTCCACGTCCATTAGATTATAGCTTGCTGGCTGTGACCAGCCACTGGAGCAAATTGTCAATTATGATGTTTATTGTTGAGCACACAGTCGACTTCATGGCCTCAGGGGGAAGGGTGGCTGCTGCTGAGGAGGCATACCTCCATCCACTCCTCTCCTCACGCCTTCTTCCTCGCTTCATTCTTCCTCCAGGCTAATTTGGCGGCTGGTCTGTGTGACACCTGCCACCGAGCCAAATAGAGATAACCATTTCCCCGTGGATTTCCCCTGGGAGAGACCGGAGGAGGGAGGCCCCTTTCATATTTCTCTGGATGCTCCTGAGGGGGCCGGCGCTGTCTATGGACAGGTGGAAATGGCCCAATATCAGGGCTCATTATTTTAATTTTGTGTATTTGTAATGACAGATGTATTATTAAACATGTAATGTTCTGAATTCAAAATTGGACTCAATGAAAAAACCTATCAAAACAAGGTAAAATTACAAGATTTTGTGGTTTTATTCACATATACAGTACAAACATTCACATTTTGTTACTGAAGTGCAATTTACAGACCGTAGCAGCAATTCTTCATATACTTTAATTTACATGATAATTAGACATTTTCAGGATCTCCTTCACATCTTTGTCAACATCTTCTATACATATGTACACTATTAGATACAGTATTGCCATTCAGACATGCCTTATATTTATTGTCTCTCAAAATAAATCTGTTTTCATGGCCAACAAACCTGGTGTGACGCATGGTGTTTCCATGTCGACTGAAGTTATGCAGTGTGGGGCTGACGGTCACTGTAAACACAGGGGATGAAAAACAAACGCTGCATCTCTGTCCTGAGACACACGGACAAGATGGTCACTAAATCGGATCTGAAAGTGTAAACAACGTATCAGACAATGGGAGTTCCTGAAAACAAGGGGCGGAGATCAACATCGGCATGGCAACCAATATCTACCTAAGAGAGCTCGAAAAAGGTTAATCTGGCTATGCCTCTAACACACAGACAAGTAAACATAACCTTGTCATGATGCCTATACAGCTTTTAGAGTCACGGTGAAATGCATAATGTCTTCCTTTTTAAATGTATGTTTACCCTTTTAGATCACATCCTCTGTCTAATTGTGCACCTATATAACAAAATGCTAAATAAAAAGGGATGGATAAAAAACCCAATCATCTTTTCATCCTGTAAAACAAATCATGCGCTCACACAAGCTCGAACCAGTCAATTTAAACAACTTTTAGTTCTCTATATTTGTGACATTTCTGTATTTTTGATTCATTGAATACAAAAGGTAACGTCACATACTTCAGTGAATCCGGATTTGGCAACATCTGAATGTGAATCTGACCACATTGGTGTGTTGTTTGGTCGTTGTCATCCAACCACAGACACACGGCTGAGTTTGTGAGCGTTAAACTCAATAAATAATCAGCTAATTTCCCCCCTGAACGTTAACTTTTGACCAATAACAGAAGCTAGAGAGATGGGGTCATAAAAACAAAGAATATCACATGCATGGCTCTGCAGAGGCAGAACTTTGCTACTACTACTTAGCAATACTGGCCAATATCCGAGACCTATTAAAGACCATTGAAAACATGGGCCTAGGGAATGCGGAAGCCAGCTGCAGGTCACATGCAGGTCAAGTTCTCTCTTGTGTGCAGTCGACAATTTATTTGGTACCGGATCCTCCCTGGAGGCCTTGATGGGGCCCGAGCAGGACAGGGACACTACGACCCACAATGACCACTAGATGTCACTCTCATTACTTCAGTCTTTACCGCTGACTGAGCTGGCGGCTGGTGTGGATTCCTTTCTCGAAAATAGAAGATAATACAGCAATGACAGAAACACAGTCATGATCACAATGAATATCAATGCTATGAAATCTATGACATATGTCGAGACAGCGTGAGCTACAAATGTACGTGGGAGTGATCGGGGATGTCCGTTTTTCACCTCGCTGATTTCTCAATCTTTAATAAGTGAAGTGTGTGAAACAGGGTGGACCGCTCCGATCACAGTTAGTGAAGGTGGAGAAAAGTTTTGGAAACCCCCCTGTTCTGTCCGTGGCGGTCATGACTACAGGGAGAAAGCACAAGTCGATCAGGTCAACAAGGCCTCGCTAATGAGCCGCGACCTAAAGTCCCTGTTATTGAGGCCGATACGCCTCCATTCAGATGTACGGGAACTAACTGAGGTCAAGCAGGTCACAAGACAGAAAGAGAAAGGAAATTAAATAAAATGTATGAATGAGTATGAGAGGGAGGGGAAGAACACTCCCCTTCCCCTTCCTCCACCATCACCTCCACCTGTACTTAGGCAGGTGGTAATGGCTGTGTTTATGCACCTCCGTTCTCCTCCTCTACATGCAGTGGGTTGAGGTTGGGGGAAAAGAAAAAGAGAAGGTGTATTAACCTGTAGCCGTGTTGTGTTAACCTCCACCGCGTTTGAAAGGCAGAGGGGGAGGGGGGACGCTAGCAAAGAGAAGAGAGTGACAGAGAGGACGTAAGGAGAAATAGGTGGAGCACTGAAGAAAATGTAAAAGGAAGGAAGGGATGGGGACAAAAGGAGGAGGACATCAGGAACCAAAGGGGGAGTCAGAGATGGAGGACAAAAGATAGAAATGAGAGCGGGAAGGTGCGGCGGGCTGAATGCCATGTTGTGTCCCTCTCTTTTTCTCACTCTTTCCTTCCTCTTCCTCTATCACCCGTCACCCTGACAGGGCCGGTAATTGGACGTGGACCTCTCTCTCTTTCTCTCTCTCTTTTCTCTTTCTCTGTCTCTCTCTCCCCCCGTGGCTCGACTCCTCAGCGGGAGCCTTGGGGCCCGGAAATAGCTGATGACAAGATAGCGGCTGCCTTTCATTCCGCTCAAGGTTACCCCACCCTTCCTTGACAGCTGAAGAGGGGTGTTTAGGTGTGTGTTTGCTTAAACGTGCGTGTTTGTGCGTTTTGAAGAAGGGCAGGGAAAAGAAAGGGTCCATCTTTTTGTGTCCGTTTATTTCTTTTCAGGCCGTCCAGTTGACCTTCAGTTGCACTGGGATGAAGGTGTGAAGCAGGGTGTTGGTAAAGAGCATGGAGTCATCTTTCCCCTTGTCTTACGCACAGACAAACACACACGCACACCTACACACACACACACACACACACACACACACACACACACTCTTTCTCTCTCTCTCTCTCTCTTCCTCAGACCGACAGCATGAACTGTTCCTGCTCTGGCGGTTTCTTGACCCAGGTCCCGAGGCCCGTTTCCTGCAGAGATCTGAACCACTGCTGCTTCACTGTCTGGTAAGGACGCGCCGCCATCTTGGCGTCGCAGTACATGAGCTGGCGGTCCGCCGAGCTGAACGCGTGGATCCCCGACTGAAGAGGGCGAGCAGGCAAGGGAGAAAGAGAAGAGGACAGAGAGAGAGAGAGCAATTTTGAGTCAGATAAAAACCACACTGACACAGTCATGAAGATAGGGAGGAAAAACAACGAGAGGGGGAATAAAATCGGGCAGAAAGGCTAAAGGTTTCACGAAAGGGGGAGAGAGAAGAAGAAGAGCGAGCAAAACAAAACGAATGAGCCGGCACAAATGCATTTGGGTGGGGTTGGGAGGTGTGTGTGTGTGTGGGGGGGGGGGGGGGCTTCAACAGCTGTGTAATCTCCCCATTTAAATTTCACAAGCAATTGAACATTCTCTGTGCTTTTTGTGCATTCCTATTGTCGCGAGGGGAAAGTGTGTGTGTGTGTGAGAGAGAGAGAGAAGGGGGGAGAGCAAAAGTTTATTTTGCAGATTAGTGCGACTGCTCTTGCGTGGCCCTTATATACGGCGCGTAGGGAGCACTTAGGGTGGGGGCCTCCTCGAGTGCTTCTCCAAATAATTATGGTTTCATAGTCATTATGCTTTAACGGCCTCCATTTGGCGATGCCGGCACTGTCTGTTGCATCAAGGTTCTGGATGGAGATGAAAGTGCAGCGGGTCCGCGTGCTGACATTAAAGATCCGAGCTGCCGGCTTTCTGACGAGCCGCGTCGGGAGCAGATGTCACGGCGGCCGACGCATTTATCCACGACAGAGAGGAACCTCCACATGTTCTCCACCGAGCGCTCAGCCGCAGCCGCAGACTCAGGCTTTAATACACATGTCTGTGCTCTTAACCGAGTGGCTGTTGGCATCTCCACACTCACCGTCACGGTATCGTGTGTGTGTGTGTGTGTGTGTGTGTGCCTGTAATCCCGATGGCAAAGGATTTCATTGTGTTTTTGACAACAACTGAGTAATGCCTCCCGCTTTCCAGCAGAGGAGCGTTTACAGGGAGGAGCAAGCGGAGCAGAGAGGGGGAAAGAGACATTTATTCATATGAAAATGCAACTATTGTTCCCACTCAGATTAATTGAGTAGTACATCATAATATATATATTTTTACTAGCGAGAAAAAAGATACACTGTGGAAGGTGGTTTTTAATTAACATTTGAATTAGTAGGACATTTTCACAGAAGCTATGTCGACAAGTCATAACAAGCAAAGCACATAGTGTAATTAATGATATTAATAATGAGCCAGTGCTCTTTGTATTGTGCATGCCGGTATCCTTAAATGGAAAAGAGCTGTCATTAACGTCATACATGGGCTTTATCGCCTAGTAAAGTCAAAGACAGAAAGCCCCCCCCCCTCCCCCCTCGCAACCCCCCTGTTGATGAGACATCTTGTGGTATGGCAGACGGCTTTATATACTACAATACCCACGACCCGTACCATTGAAAGTGTATTTATTTATGTCATGAGAGCATGTCATATAATCAGCCCCTGATCAGAAGGAAGCCTTCCTCTCATATATTCTCTCCCGTCATTGAGAAATGTAGCTCCGCCCCTTCTGCCCTGACGTTACCTGGCCCGTGGATGCCCTCACTTTGCGGCAAAGTCTGTTCCAGCGGGTGAAGAGGGCGTGTTTGCAGAGACGAGAGGGTGTCCCTGAGTCCCGCCTGCGCCCCGTCGCGGTGTTGACCACCTCCAGCTGAGCGTCACCCAGCGTCCAGTTGACGCTCACGCACGAGGCCTTCCCCGGCTGCTGGTACTCCGCGGTGCTCAGCCCTACAGAGACGACGACACAGACACACTGACTTTAGCTGGCAGTAATCTCCATTACATTCAAGGTAAGCGCCCTGTTCCCAATTATATTACAATTAAAACAAAATACCTCATATACACTACCGTTCAAAAGTTTGGGGTCATCCAGACAATTTTGTGTCTTCCATGAAAACTCACTTTTATTTATCAAATGAATTGAAAATTGAATAGAAAATATAGTCAAGACATTGACAAGGTTAGAAATAATGATTAATATTTGAAGTATTAATTTTGTTCTTCAAACTTCAAGCTCAAAGGAAGGCCAGTTGTATAGCTTATATCACCAGCATAACTGTTTTCAGCTGTGCTAACATAATTGCACAAGGGTTTTCTAATCAGACATTAGTCTTCTAAGGCGATTAGCAAACACAATGTACCATTAGAACACTGGAGTGATAGTTGATGGAAATGGGCCTCTAGACACCTCTGGAGATATTTCATTAGAAACCAGACGTTTCCACCTAGAATAGTCATTTACCACATTAACAATGTATAGTGTGTATTTTTGATTAATGTTATCTTTATTGAAAAAACAGTGCTTTTCTTTGAAAAATAAAGACATATCTAAGTGACCCCAAACTTTTGAACGGTAGTGTAAGTGTTTCAAAATGTAATGCACATACATTTTGAGAACATTTTGTTCCGTCAAACCTCCACTTGGTTGTTTTCTATCACCTTCCTTCAGCCTCTCCCTGAGGCTAAGGGAAGACTTCAAGTGTTTGCCAAGTCCACCTGGGCCTGGAAGTGCATGGCTGTCGGTGCGAAGCTTTCTTATACCCGCGGAGAGCGGGGGAGGGCTATGAAGCATATAAGCAACATGTCCCGGCCGTTGTGCGAATGCTTGTCGGCTCCTGAGTCCCGGCGGGTCACAGCGTTTGAGTTTTACCAGCTACAAACATTATCTTCAGTCAAGAAGACGGAGCCTCCACTGGACTGTCTGTCTCTCAGTGCCTCCCTCTCCAGCCTCTCTCTCTCTGGAATAATTAGCCTCGCTATCAAAGCACGCAAAGGGCTCAGCCGCGGAAAGAGAAAGAGAGGTAGAGGTAGAGGGAAAGTGGAGGTGACTGTCACATCAGGTTCCATAGAGAATTATCTGTCTGCATCGAGAACGCAGGTGTTGCCAGAGGTGTGCGGAATGACGCCGAGGAAACGGAGCTG
This sequence comes from Pseudoliparis swirei, assembly GCF_029220125.1. Taxonomy (NCBI): domain Eukaryota; kingdom Metazoa; phylum Chordata; class Actinopteri; order Perciformes; family Liparidae; genus Pseudoliparis; species Pseudoliparis swirei. The sequence goes on from NC_079403.1 coordinate 17,077,622, forward strand.
ACAACACGGTGAGAAACAGAATTTTTTTTCATCTTCAGGAGACAACTTCACTGCTTCATTAAGCCAGTTTACCAACATATTCTGAATAAGGAAAATGAAGAACTTGTGATTTCGTATTTGAAGTTTCAGAAAACACTCGACTGAAGGGCCTGAGGCAGCAGAAGAGGCTGAACACATCTAGGGGATGGAGTGAGGAAACCGGCCTCCATCCAAAGCCACTCCCACCTTTCTTACATTGTGGGCGAATGAAATGATGAGAAGGCGAGCTGCTTCCAGGAGTTAAGCAACGCTAAAGCAGCTTGTCATTGAACTCTTGGCATGCAAATAAGGCTATTTTTAAAAACTATTTATAATAATATTAATGAGAAGAAATGACTTCCAGGGAAAGAGCAACATGCTCATCTGTTTGCCAGGATAGATATAAATAGGTAATAGTGGAGCTAACATGTAGCTTCTGGGTATCTGCTTGAACACTGTATTCACTCCAAATCTGTAAAAGTGTCTTCAGAAAGGAATCGCAGTCTGGAATTTCCCCATCACTTCCAACCCAGTTATTCATTATATTTTGACATTTGAAAGGTACCTCTGCAGAAAACCAGCAGACAGATTCTGTGCGACGGGTGAACAACAGCTGCCTCTGATCTCACCGTCTGACAGACAGCTTGTTATATCGTACAATACTCGATGTACAATTCCACATGCCTGCAGATCATCTCCCTGCTTGCCACACTCATTTCCCCGTCTTCACTCTTCCATTCACCGATCTCAGCTCTTCTTTTCTGGAGCTCCTTGGAGTCGGAATGAATTGCCTGCCACGGTAACAATCCTCCAAGTCTCTTATTACCCATCTCTTCTCTCTTGTGGAGACGCACCTCTTTGAACAAAAGACGCCCCTATCCATCCTGCCTCTTCCCTTTCTCTCACTCCATTCATGGCTCATTTCATCCCTTCAATGGACTTGACTCCTCTGTTTCTGTAATAGCCAATTTGATTTTTTTCCCCTCAATGAAGACTTGATCAATGTATCTTCTGAGAAGTGTTTGTCCAACATGAAAGAGGCAGAATTAGAGCCTTTGATTATGGATTCATAACGGTACAGTACACAAGCCCGCCGGAGCTTTATACGTGAGGCTTCTGTGGAGCCACTGTAATGCCTGTGTGTGTATGTGGACACATTGCATCCACTCTGCGGTACTAAAGCACGTGAGATGTGACTGCGGCTTCATTCACACAAATATGTTTGTGTTTTGAAACAGGGTTCTTTCAATGAAAACCATCTACGTCCACACGGCTGTTTCAGCATCGCTTTCAAAAAGATGTCCGTCCACACTGACCGCCCAGAGACGACGATCACATGACTGGGCATACGGGGGATGGTGTAAACAGGAAGTAGACTAGTATTATAGTACTCTAATAATAAAAAGGTCATGCTTGCTCTTTATGCTCACAGACAAATATCGTGAGAATTTTTATTTTTCAAACTCAGTTAAAAAGGCTGCAGGTCTTCCTCTCTCTCTCTCTCACATCAGTTACTTTAAAATGAACACTTCAAAGTTTTCTCGATTATGGGTCAATTAATTTTGTCTCACTCGTATCCCCTCGGTTTCGTTGTTGTGTCAGGTTCTTGTGACTAGGGATGGGTATCGTTTGGGTTTTTTCCGATACCGGTGCTAAACCGGTACTTCTAAAACGATACCGGTGCCTAAGCGGTGCCTGAACCGATACTTTTTTTTTTAAAACGCACAATGAGGACATTAAAAACCTCTTTGGCCATATTCCCTGTAGAAGCCGTTATCATGGAGCACTGACACACAACGGATATCAGACTGTTAACATACACAATATATGTTCTCCATTATATGACGTGCTATGTATTGTCATGTGCAGACTTTATAGGGTTAATCCTGTCACTGTTTTGATGGGCAAAGAGAGCAACCAATCAGAGGTACTGAAGATGACACGTGACAAATAAAGTTTAGCTTCTGACAGCGAGAGTTACACTGAAACAAAGTGACGCCCCACGGTCTTTATTCCTCCGTCATTATATTCCCGGTAACACCGGGTATACAGCCGGGACCGCTGCACATCAACACATCTGCTAGCAGACTGTCACGCTCGTAGCTAGCGCTAGCTACGAGCTAGTTTAAGCATGGTTATAATGGCTAATTTATTATTTCTTGGCCTACTTTTATGAATGCAAGACTTGCAATCAACGATACGGTACTAATCTGAGTTAAGGCTGCTCGTCATCATCGGTCTCCACGTGTTCAGGGGGACCGGTGACGGTCTCCCCATCGCGTCCAGCTTGACGCTGGTGTGCTCGACACGGGTTCACTAGTCACACACGGCGCAGCCTCCGCTGTCAGAGTTAAATATGAGAGGCTATCGTGACCTGCTGACAGGGCGGAGTCACCTGAGAAGTTCACAACAATAGTTTTTTTCAATTTCAATCGGCTCAGGCACCGGAAAGAAGCACCGAAATGTGCGTTGCGTTTCGGTCCGGGTAATACCGGTTGTATTGGAACCGGTACCATATTGGCACCGGGTTTCGGTACCCAACCCTACTTGTGACGGGGTGAGGCTCAGGCGCAGAGAGACAGGCTGGACGCAATATAAATAATTTTAAAAAGCACTTTAATGAGGCAAAACAGTTTCCAAAAAAACAAGGTCCAAAAGGGGCAGGCAGAGAATCCAGATTCGGGGTAGGCAGGGTCGAACAGGCAGAACCAGGAACACGGACAGGACGACGGGAAAAAGAGACGGAACTAGAGACGACAATCCGACAGCAGAAAGACTGACACAATATATAGGGGGGGAACAGGTGTACGACATCAGACAGTAACGAGACTAGAGTGGAGGGAATTAAACAATTAAGACAGAGAAGACACAGAGGAGACATAGGAGACACGGAACACAGGAGAAACAGAACAGGGTGTTACATGTTGTCTGTTCTCACCCTCGTATCTGAAGTCCCTATTAAATGCTACAGATGCTTTTGTTCCTTTACAGTTTCTTTGTTAACTTCACAATAGTTGTGCAGAATAAAATAAGCATAAATAAGAACGAGAAAGTCCTCCGTTTTGTGTCCATTGCCCTCCTCAAAGCCGCCAACCATGACTTCACGTCCGGTCCGTAGGATTGATACTGCTCGCTAATTGCTCCAATAACAGCTGGCGAGCTGTACATGGAGATGGAGGAGTGTGGATGTAGCCTGACAGGCTGCTATTCACCATCTACACCACTTACCTACCCACAACTGCTACAATAATTCACACATGCATTCAATATTTATGCTATTTACTTTCTGGGTCTGATGCATGCATTATGGCAGTACCACATTACTTTGTAACATGCCCAAGGTTTTCAGTAATGAGTCGTATGAGGGGGTTACAATTTGAAATTGTGACATGTGAACAAAGAAAGGTGTAGCTGGGAAACAAGCATGCAATGAACCGCACAACAGTATATTCATTGTTTCCTGTGTCTACTGTTTTACAGATTCTTCTTAACCCGAAAACAGCAGAGCCCTGCCACAGCGGGGGAAGTGAGCGGCAGGACGAGAGTGAAGGACAAGCCGGCCCATCGATGGGTTTGGCCCTCGGGGTTCAGGTGTAGCTGCTTTGTCTGAGCCTGATAAGACCGGGCCCTGCGATCCCCGGGAATTTCCTCTGGGGGTGTTTCTTTTAAATAACCCTATACACAATAGGCAGGCAGCTCATCAGAGCCAATGAAAAGACAGAGCAGGAGATGAGAGGTGGTGGTGGTGGAGGCACAAGCAGAGACATCTGAATGCAACTGAAGATCTCTCTCTCTCTCTCTGTCTCTCTCTCTGTGTGTGTGTCTGTGTCTGTGTGTGTCCGAGCTTCCATCAGATAAGGGCTGCGATTACATTGATTTGGGGTAGGTGCCATCTCCACTGTCGGTCCACCCTTCACCCTTCAACAGGCTGCCATGGGTGCGTGACTGAAAACACACATCATTGTGAGGTGCGTTCGAGGCCACCTCAGTTTTGAGTAAAGAGGACGTCTGGTAGAGGGTAGAGGTAGAGGGGCCTCCACAAAAAAAAAACTCGACACTTAGATGTAAAGGACATCTATTCTGGAAGAAAATAAGCTATATAGTCATTAAAATAATGATGTACTTACTGCATGGCTTACTATAGTTAGAATGAATAACGTAATATCATAAGTAAGTATGATTGGTAAACAAATGGATCGTAGCTGAGCACAAGTCTCCAAATATGAACTGCAACTCGTAATATCTGAAACCCAAAACTCAAATGACTCCATTCAGAGAGCTATTGAAGAGATCATGAGATATGCTCGCTGAGGTCGTGGCCGGAAGATTCAATGATAAATGTGTCCCAACTATCATCAACAGAGGACAATTCAGAACATTTATCAATCTTGATGAGGATAGGCCTCACAGAATACTCATCCTCATGGCACCCTATTACCCGGAGCGCAGCCCCGCAATGCAAAGAGCTCCGATGCCCTTCAAGAGGCACACTTGAAGGCTGATAAAAGTAGAGACATGGCGAGTGTATCAGACGCTGGAGACTCAAACACATGGAGAGCACAGGAGAAAAAGGGAGCACATGACATCATGCTAATTCATTTACTTCTTTCTCTTATTTTGCACCTCCACTTAGTTAATGAGATCAGAACCGCTTAATAATACTAATAATAATGTCCTCTCGTTGTGTATGTCATACATGCCGCTTCACAGGTTCATTGCGTTGGCTATGAGAAGCTATAGCTACTAAAGGAAATCGTAAATATGATAACGGCCTGAATACATATTTTTCTTGTGATGTTTAGAAGTTTTTTTTCTCATACACTAGCCCGCTGTGCTGCAAGCTCCTCGGGGACAAAGAGTGGAAGACGCGTTGATTCAAAGATATTAATAAAAAAGATTACATTATATTGATAAGAGAGGCTCCGCCCTGAGAGAGCAACACAGCAACAACTGAATAGATATATTTATACAGACACATGTTCTCATTAGAGATCCCTAGAAACACAATGTGCCCTACATCTTTGTGCGTCTCTGTGTCGCTCAGCCACTCCGGCTGGCCTAGATCTGAAATGATAGCTGATGCCGTTTCTACAAGTTGGGTGTCATTTCGATCCTTTTCCAGCATTCATCTCCGCTACAAACGAAAGCCTCCAGGTCTCAGTGGAGCCCTGGAGGCAGGCGTGCCAGACAACTTCATATTGGTTGCTTGTCTGGCTGGCACACAATGTAACTGTGGGGAAGCAGGGGTACATGAGTTTGTCAAGCGTGCGTGTGTGTGTGTGTGTGTGTGTGTGTGTGGGGGGGACTGGGTTGTTACATGTGCGATCTGTTGTGATTGATTAAATACATTATTATGTCCCCATCTGAGAGAGGCTCTTGTTTGACTGTTTAAAGGCAGGGTGGCTGAATGTTATTTAGCTTTTTGTATTTTACTTTTATTTTACTTTGTATACTTCTATATCTTTCATCCCTGTTTCTTATATTGTGGTTTATTTATTTATTCTTGTGTGTTTGGTTTATTGGTGCTGCTACTGTCACGACAAATTTCCCCTTGGGGATTAATAAAGTATATATCTATCTATCTATCTATCTTAAGTATATACAAAACTAGACCAGCAGATTAATTAATCTGTAAATTCCTAGTTCAGCATATTTTTCGTCTAATTTGGGCAACAGGGATGACAGTGAAGTGAATGCTGGACTCATCAGGCGACACCAACACGACGCATGAACGATAAAGCTGCTCCGATCGGCTGGAAGTGTGAAGAGGAGATTTTGTGATATGAAATTGCATCTCTTACTGAAATCGACTGCCGTAAAAAAAAAATCAAAATGCTGTAAAATCACTGGTCAAATCAAATTCTGTATCACTTTTGAGACCAGTCATGGTCTTACTATGGCAGGGTCACACGGAGACCCTGGCGACCACTTCACATCTCAGGCAGAAATAACACATCTCAAAGGAATCGCGGTGATCCTGCTCAAGCAAGTGAGTTCAGCTCCAAGTTTGACATTTTGGTCAATTTTGAGGTGGAAATTTGCACAATTTCCCCATCAAGACGGTTCAGAAACCTCCAGCGGCAGCTGTAAATACAGATCGCGTTGCCGTCGTACCGCTGAGCAGGGGCTGGTTGCGTCGGTGCGTGGCGGGCAGCGGGCCCAGGCGCTCCTGCCGCTGGTTCAGGACCCGGCCCAGATAGCCCGTGTGGCGCAGGCTGCCGACGGTCACGCTATGCAGGTACACGGGCTCCACGAAGTGGCTCAGCAGCGCCCCCTGCAGGCCCAGGACGTTCCATCTGAGGGGTGAGGGCACAGAGAGAGGACGTCAAGGAGAGAGTGGGATGATGGTTGGAAAAAAATAGATGAGGAAGGAAGGGTGAGAGAGGAGGGCACCATGGAACCGAAGAAGGAAAGAAGGAGGGAAGGCAACAGTTGGGGGGGGGGGGGGGAAGAATACGTCGGAAGAGAGATAGAATCACTGCGGGAAAGGAGGAGAGATGGGTTCGAGAGAAGAAGGGTAAAAATACGAGGGAGAGAGAGAGAGAGAGACATGCGAGAGCTTCAATGACAGGTAGAGACAATTTGATCATTATCTTGATGTGGGACGTGATGAATAACAGATGCTGGACTGACAACACACACACATGCACACACGCGCGCACACACACGTCCTCCTCTCCCATTTTCCCTGCTTCCGGGACACAAACCATCACCGCCACCTACAACAACACTGCCAAAGGTCAGTCCATCAGCATTCCCGACATGGAACAACACATTACCATGTGTGCATTCATCAGCGCCATGGAGGTTAATGCACTGCAGGCAAACCTCTGTCGATTGCTCAACTCGAGGGGCACTCACCTCCGGATTTGTTTCGGGAGATCCACGTGTGACACACAATCACTGCAGGACTAATCCCGCCAGCCGCACCGCCGCCTGATACTGTGGCCAGCTGGTCATGTGCCACCTACCGTCGAAACCCACTCGACAGTATTTAACCAGCAGATGCTAATCTATGGATGGAAAATGATAATTACCTTGTTTATTATTATTCCTGCCCTTCGCGGAGAGAGAGCGCGCCGGCTGTGTGCCTGAGCTGTTCACTGGACTAATGAACCCACGTGAGCCACAATCAGGCTCGACATCATGCCACTAATTTTAAGATCATTGTTCTTTTTGTTAATCAATGTCTCTTTATCATGGATGCAATTACGGTGGCTCCTTGCTTCCTCGCCGGCGTAATGATCCCTCATTGCAGTCAATCAACATCAGCGGCCTCGCCAAGCAGCCGATCACCTGCGTTTTGTCCGCAAGATCCGTCCTTCCCTCTCCAACGGAGAGGGGGAGCTTCGCCACGAAAAGCACACGCAAACTCAGTGCTGAAATTGTTTAGCCTGAAATATTAATTTACCCAGAAAGCGACACCGTGAATCAGAAACATCTTCTAATCTCATGCAAGAAAAGACAGCCATCTGGCTCGGGTGTGTGAATTTAAAGAGAGGAGAGGGGAGAGACCCCTCTCTCTCTCTCTTTCTCTCTCTCTCTTTCTTTCTATCGCCACATCTATCCTTTCTTCCCACCCCCGGTAAACGCCAACCATTAAAGTAATGTTCATCTGCATAAAACTGCAGTGGAATGGAGAACATCATCGTTATATGAAAGCCATTTAGGCCCCTCAATTAAATCCAGCTGTCGACTTCAAATCAAATATTCGCAAAGGCGCTTCATAGGGCCTGGCTTAAGAAAACACAACGATGATCATCAGGTGAGTCAATGATGGGGCGAGACGTTGCATATTATCCCAAAATGTTTACGATAAAAGCAAAGATCCTAAAATCCCTTATGGCCCAGGCTGAACTAACTATAATTATGTGCTGGAGCTGAAGGAAGTGTGGAAATAAAAAAGTAATGTGAGGTTGTGAAATGAGTGTGACAGAGGACAAGAAAAGCATCCAGGGGATCACTATAGGACTGCAGCAGTGTGTGTGTGTGTGTGTTGAGTCTTCTGTCCTAAGCTGCTCTCAGTTCCACCCTCCACCCTGACCTTGATAAACTGGCCCTTGGTGACCCACTCACTTTAACGACGGCCACCCATCATTTACGGAGATATAATAAAAAAAGAGAGCGTACCTGCCGTCCGGCCTGGCGGGATGCTGGAGTGGAGGTGGTTGTCAGGGAAGAAGAGCAGGGTGTCCCTTGCCTTCTCCCTCCCCCCGTCACTCTATTTTTTTGTAAAGTAATTGCTTTCCCCCCTGTTGGTGACCCGGGTAGATTTAATCACACCATCTTCAGCCTTGGCCAACTGAATCAAATTGGTCAAATTAACAGCGGCTCCACAGGAGAAGGGTTCACTTCTCTCTCTCTCTCTCTCCCTCCCTCCTTTTAGGTGTGTGTGTGTGTGGGCGTGTTGGTGCCAGTCAGAGGATCAGCTGTAGTCCCGCATGCTTCAGTCGGCACAGTGCGGTGCTAAATTCATGGGTTCAGTTCCAGTGCTGGCAGTGAAACTGAGACTATATTAAAAAATAAATTTCAAATATCATACAAAACGCAACATCAAGGGTGGGAGTAATGACGATTGTTAGGGACCTTCATTGTGTGCTGAGGAATCTTCTTTAGCCAAGCTGGTTCTAGGGATGGTACTGTTGGCCTGTTGGCTGGCAGTCTGTTTGTCTGGTCCAGATTGGAATATTTCAATCACTCATAGACGCACCATCGTCAAGTCAAAGTTGTCCAGTACTTAAAGTAATGACATTCCCAAAATAGCCTCCGCTTCACCTTGAGTGTCATGTGAATTCGCAGGCGTAAGCACGCCAACACACCAAACTAAGGTGGCGAATGAAGAAGAGCTTGAGTAGTGGTTTTCACAGTGGTAAGACGAGTGCTGTGTTCACACCAAAAGTGGTGCAGATTTATAGCGCGACTATGCAAAGTCAATGCCGACGTAAATGGTTGTGAATGACGCGAAGAGAGCGAAGTGAAAAATGTGTCATTGGTGAATCTAACTGCTGCTGCTGCTGCTCTCGTAGCGCTGGAAGAGACGGTCATTCAAACGTAGTCGGTGAAAGTCACCGCGCTGTGTGAGCCTACGGGTGATGTTATGTATAAATATAAATATATGATATTAATGTTATGAACCTAAACACGAGGGCGTTAGATGTTCAGACGTTTGTGGGATGTCCACAGAAAGTCTACAGCATAAATAGGGGTTATTTCTTCCTTGGTGGATGGCGGAAATGCTAACTTATTCCACAGAGTCAAGCCGCAGAGATAAGCCCCGCCCCCTATAAGGCGCGAATGAAGCGAAGAACGCGAATGATGCGAATAAACCCGCAACTTGTCGGGCGAGTAAACTGCTGTGAACGCAGCATTAAGGACATGATGGGAAACACCTGATCATCACGCTGATCGACCACAAACACAAACACCACCTATTATTCTGTTCGATTTGCAATATCTAGAGATAAATAGACATTTTTTACTCTTAGTCTCATGTTTTAAACTGTTAAACATATCTTGTGTGGTTGACAATAATAATTAAAGTTATTAATATAAAACTTAACGACAAAGTGTTTTACACAACAGAACACAATAAACCAAACAAAGGATATAATTCAATGCTAGATGCACACACTAGATGCTCGCTATATACATATATATATATATATATATATATATATATATATATATAGCGTATGTAAGTAAACCTTACATAGAGGTGTAACTGAATATAAATATATAGATATACTGTCTTCAAAACAGAATTCCTTGTAAAGCTGCAAATGGTCAAAGAACAAATCGCCTGCTTTAACACAAAGTGTGTGAACCTCTAAAATAATAATAACATGTATCTAATCATAGACACATAATCATCATTTATCACCTCTAATATTGTGCCCCACCATTACAAATTTAGAACATTTACAGAAACGAGTCCGAAAGGGAATATCATTATGTGTGTGTGTGTGTGTGTGTGTGTGTGTGTGTGTGTGTGTGTGTGTGTCTCCCTCTGCCTGAAAGATGCTCCACACATTGATGCCTTTACTCCTCACGAGAGGACAGTGTGAAAACGGAGGCGGGAGAGCTGTCCCGATTGAGCGTTGCCGTCTGTCCGTGCATACATATGCCAACACACACATTACCAACCGAGGAACATAAACGGTCTCTCTCTCTCACTCTCTCTCTATTTCCAAAACCTAAAGCACATTGTCGTGAAATTTCAGTGTAGAAAACCAGGGGGAGTTGTGTGACTAATATCCTCTCTGGAGGTGAGCCAGCCCTACAGATGTGGAGATTAGAACAATGTGTGGAGATTAAAAATGATGACGCGGTACGCAATACACTAATTCATTAGAACAGGATTACCTATTGGAGTTACTTATTGGAAATCAATATTCACCACCCGCACGACAAAGGATTTCATACGCAGCGGGGCCACGCAAACACGCACCTAGACACCCCGACGCGCCACGGTAAATATCACAGACAAACCTCTGCCTGGCTCATAAGGCCCATGTTATCATGCTTTATTTAAACAGGGATCACTCCTTCTCATAAGGAAGCTAATCTCCTAATAAAGATAACCCCTCAATCAATCCGCATACCGTTATTTTCTCACGTCGGCCAGAGACCTCCTGGGTGAGCAGATGTACAGATCACATGGTTTGAGATTTTTACACAAATCAACACTGCACTGATGACTGCAGTGCTCGAATGAGAAAGGTATATTTAAGAATTTTGGCGCTGGTGTTGTTGAGCTCCTCTGACTGTTTTCTTTGGGATTTTTTTTTTTGCACACGAGCAAAAGAGTCAACATTTCCAAGACAGAGCGAAGTGGCATCGTTTATGTAGTCCAGTATCAAAACTGCACTATCTCAACAAAAGACGCAGAGGACGGCATTTTGTCTGACAAAAGGAAACGCCAGATTAGATTTCAAGGCCAAGACAGGCCCGCCTCTTTCGGTTATATATCAGTTTGCAGGACGTTCAGGCTGTTTGGTCCACTTGACAGAAAACAACAACAACAACAACACGTGAAGCGAGGCAGAATATGAAGGGAGCGTTTTGATTGAGAACATAAAGAATGTCAAAAAAAGAGCGAACGCCCCCGGGAGCACTGACCTGGTGATCTTGTCGGTGCAGGACATGGTGATGAGCTGCTCGCCCTGCAGGACGCCGTCCCACGTCTGGACGGGGCCCCGACCTCGCACCGGCACCGTCCCCTCGCCCGACTCGATTTTGGTCCGCAGGTGGCTGCGGTGCTTTCTCATGAGGTGTCTGCTGCTGTGCACTGCCGACACAACACAATGCAGCCTCAGCCCGAGCGCCATCGCTCTCCATTATGTCAGTTCTTATTACACGGCTAGACTGGGAAGCCAATCTAATTAGCTATTAATGAAGTCTGTTATTTCTAAATAACACTACGCAGTTCCAGATCTAATCACATCAATAAGCGGCAAAGATTCATTTTGTAGAGTTCTAATCAAATTGACCCAAAATGCACAAGGCCACGAAGACGGCAGGTAAACTAAAGTGGAAATAGTCAACCATTTTCCAGTATTGCCTTTTATATATCTTAGAAAAATAATCCATGATATAGAACACATTAACTCCTAAGCGTTACATTCTCTGTATAATTAGAGATGTTGTACAGAAGTAATTATTGGTCTCGATGTGTAACTAGCTCCACGTAATTAAAAACATAAAATAAATGTTTATGCAATATTATGTGAGTCTGATAAACAATAAGACATGACTGTTGTATGTTTAAATAAGAAGATGGGTACAGTTTTCCAGCCACAAACATCGCAATCCCTTTCAAAAGCAAAAGTTTAAATGAGGTTAACGGCTTCATTTGGGGAATTAAATGTATTATCTTGGAACCGTTGACTGCCTAATTGTTAATGACGAGAGCGTTGGATGTACGGAGCAGTAATATTGTTCATTAAAGTCCACGATATTCGTAAATAGTCTGCACTATATCAGAAGAAGAAACTCCACACTTTCAGGAAGAAGAAAACACTCATACTCCTTGCTTTCGCTACAAATTACAAGACGGATATCTCCCTAATAGGGTGCCAGAGTGGAGATAAATAATCAGGGTTTTTGTTTTAATAACCTCTTATTTCCCCCGGCTAAAACTCTGCTTCCTTCTCTCCTCCTGCATGCTGTTTCTCCGGCTGATGTGACAGCAGCTGGAAATTAAGCCCCGACTTCCAGCTCAGAAATGTTTAAGAACAGTCAGGAAAAGGTACTTAGTCATTTTCTAATCTCTGAGAGCGCACTGCAGAACATTTAAGAGGTTTAATGACCACAAACGTCAAGTTCAAAGGCTTCTCCGGTGACAGCATCAGCATTTCTCATCCACGCTGGTTTCATGAAAATCCCACCATGCGCTGCACTGTAGTGAATATTCAGGGAGAAGAATAGCAGCTCTGGGATGAAAGCGTGTGGGGGGAGGTGGTGTATATACATCCCACTGATGGAAACTGCAGTCCTGATTACATTTCTGAACTCGTTGGCGACCAGACAAAAATGCGTGGCAAACCATCTAAATGAATATACAATTTGTTTTCAGTGGGTAAGCAATACAATGTCATCTGGTCAGCACGGCGTGGCTGAAAGGGGCCAAAGACGGGATGGGACATGAAAAGGATGCCAGCTTCCTGTTTCTCTAAGTGTCTGGAGAAGAAGAAAAAAGCAGGAAAAAAAGCAGGGCAGTGGATTTTAGAATATCTGCCGTGGAAAATGATCTGTTTATAAACCCGAGAGACTGACCGATGAGTGATGATAGAGAACATGGCAGTTATTGCAGAGGAGCGCATGGTGAGTATTGTTTTGATTTCCTTTAGCATCGTCAATCGATGTTGTCTTACGGTCAGTGGTGATCTCATAGGGCGAGTTGAGCCTCCCGTCCCCGCACGGCGAGGTGCTGATGTACATGTGGAAATGGACGTTGTCTCTCAACCTGTAGCCGGACTCCTTGTGCCGCACAAATATCGACTCCTCCCAGTCCTCCAGCCTTTTACTGAAAGAAAGAAAACAACAACAGGGAGACTGATGACAAAGGTAGCACCATTCATCACAGCATCGGGAATAGATTTCCACTTTTTGTTTTCCAATGATGAAGTGAGGCCGGGACGGAGAGAGATGGACACTGGCCCGCTCTCTGACCATAGTCCATTCTCCTGCTGTCACACACGACTTCTGGATATCACTCAGGCTGCGGGGAGAGAGGGAGAGGGAGTGTAACCTGTGGTCCACACACGCTTTGTGTTGGAGTCGTGAAACAACATGAAGGTCAACAAGAACTGGCCGAGTTTGAAATTATGGCTGAATATTAAAGAACAAACATTCAAGAGAACGGTAGAGGCTGACTACTGAAGACTACATATATTTTTTTTTCACAACTCATTCAGAAGTTGAAAAAAGTTATCCATAAAACCTACCTGCATTAGGGCCGACAAGGAGACACATAATCTAACTTAAAAATCTGGGTCATTGTTTCTGCTGTGAGCAGAAATAAGGATTTCATCACTCACACACACACACACACACACGGCTAAACTATGCTTCGCAATGCAAAGCACGGCTGCACTCTTTGTACAACCTCTCCTCTGTCTCCGATGTCCTTTCACTGAGTGTAAATATGGAAGTTCTGGCATTTTGTTTGGCCGTTTCATTTTGACTTATCTTCCCCGTTCGCCATTTTACTCGGCTGCAAAGTCTCTGTACCTGCCACCCGGCATTGTGCCAAGACAAAAAGGCAGTGCTGTGTATGCAAATATGACATTCAACGATCTAGACTTCTAGCCACTTATCTGATGAATCAGCCTCGCCATCGGGTTCCTCCGGCAGCTCAAAAAACACAATATATGCTCATGTACTGGGGGGAAGTCTTTCTGGATACTGGTTCAATTCGTGGTGAGCTTGTGTGCACCGGAGCTCGCTGTGTACATTGAAAAAAGTGCTAAAAACCAATAGGCCGCTGAGACCCTGAGCTGAAGCAGTTAAGTGTGATAGTATGCCTCGTTAGCTGGAGAGAACAGCACCCATACAGCTGGTTCCCCATTGAAAGCTCTCTCTCTGTTTCCATGGAGCTTATTATGGAGGAGAGAGCATCCTTTGGAAGCAGGCGGTCACAACATATTAGATATTTCACGCTGTTAAGCACACTGTAATGCATAATGCAATAAATGACATGTTGGAGACACCTTGGAAACTAAAGGGCGTGAAGCCCGATGCAGCGATCTGATCGCCGATCTCATGCGGACTCAAACAGCAGGATCAGGTGTCGGGCCGGTCGCGTCAATTCTAGGCTGATATAATCTATACTTCATATACTGGAATCTGAATTCCTATTCATGTTGGGAACAACTTGCATTAAAAAAGTTTACACTTGATATGTGATTCCTGATCATCATCATCATCATCATCATCATCATCATCATCGTGAAGAGGCATTTTAATCGAGCAAACCACCCAACAGCAGAGTGCATATACAATAGGTACAATGATCTCAACAGTAAAATTCAGCTTGCATGTTCGTGAACCTACCGTTGATATTCTATAATATACAATAATAACGCTTAAAGGGGTTTGATGGTTTAGGAGTTTTTTATTTATTTGTAATACTAAAGATCATGTAATATTTGACCACTGTGGCAATAAGACAACAACTAGAGGATAATTGTAAATTGCTTAAACACGACCTAGCATCGTCAGAAGTAGAGAGGATTCAAAGGAAATTTAACGGACACATTAATGTCTGGAAATCTGCAATATCTATCTAAAATGTGCTATGATTAACCTACATCTTTCCCCTTTCATGTCCAACTAAGGTCGGATAGTTATCCCTTCTTGCCAATGACTTGTTTTTAAATGCATCATTGATATTGATTTTGTTTGACTATAAGGAAAAAAGAGACTCCTCAACGGTAAACACAGGTCAAGGGATTGATCAGAACCTACATGATCGTGAACCTGTATCAGCTACAGTTATATATAAAGTTATTCAATATGAACGTTAGATTTTAAGCTGAAACAAGTAATTAAATCAGACGGCACAAAGTAAATGGCCAACTATTTTAATAATCAATTGTTTGTTTAAGTCATGTTTTGAGCAACATCGTACACTTAACTTCTTTAGGTTGTCTTTTTGTTCAGAGTTAAAATGTTCCCTTTGTGTTTTTGGGTGATATCCAGATGTTTCACCTGTGAATGGCCAACAAAGAAACCCTTAATAATGAGCAAGCCTTCCAGGCCAACAATAAGCTAGTAAGAGTGAGCATTATCGGGCTGTTACAGGAGGTCAAGAATGTAAACGCCACAAGGTTTTTCAAATATTCAAAGTAGAGCACTCGAGGACGGTTGTGTGTTTTTGAGATAAAGCCGAAGAAAGATCTCTTACCTCAAGAAGAGCTCGAGCTGAGAGTAGAGGAAGCGCAGAAGCGCCCTGCGGGCCGTGACCTCAGCGTGGCAGTCGTTGACCACTTGTCCCTGGTCACTCAGGTACTCCCCGTTGATGCACTTGGTACCCGTGGATAACGCCACCACCTGGGCGTGCCTCAGGTCCAGACCTGTTGAACAATGACAGACAGAAAAATGTTCCACTTGTGTCTCTTGTCATACGTTCCATTGATTCCTTAATCCAAGAGGTTCACAGCAGCCCTGATGCATGCCCTTCCTCACCTTTCGGTCCAAGAGAGAGGCCTTTTGTCCTCATTAAAATAAGACTCGCATTCACAAAGGATGAACGCAGACTTACGCGGCTCAAATTTACACGAAGAAGCAAAGATGAGGCGAGGTGAGACTGGTGAGAGGTCAGGGTTCTCAGACAACAAGTGTGACTATTACTTATCTGTTTGTGATGTATTTACACATAAAGGATAAAGACTCATTTTGGTGGAAGACATCAAATAAATCGTATTTCTGCACATATAATTGTCACTAAATTGTCTTTTAAAAGTTTTGAAAAGTATTCAAAATATATAAACAGTGAACACAAGACTTTTGTTTGAGGACCTCGTTAGTTCATTGGATCCAGTGCCTTTCAAGAACCGGGATTAAAGCAGCTCATCGTCGCTCCTCTTCTTGTGTGAGATGTCTTATGATCAACGTTATTACCCTCAGTGATTTCTGTGTGTGTTTACAGCCTGGTTGCCTTGGCTTGCATCCATAACATCTTGTACATTGCGTATTGAGTCTGTGTGGGACTTCAGAATAATACTGGAGCACTAGGTGGGTGGGTTGCCAACGGCTATTTCACACACTGCATTTCACTACTTTGCATAACATGTTTCCAATGGAGTGAAGTAGCACACAATAACGTCAGGAAGTGATACAAAAAAAATAGGTCAAACAAAAAACAGAATTAAAAGCAATGCGTGTGAAAATAAACCTCAGACCGAAGTTAGTCTCTACACTTTGCTCACACAGTGAAACAGAGAGGAAAACATAAGAAGAGAACGGGTAGAAAAGGTCACTGTCAGATATGACTTTGGCTTATTTCCATAACTACAGTTCTCTAAGCAGCATGGGTAAGCGTCTCCTCAGAAGCTCCTATCACAGCACAGCAGCCAGGATTAGCTGGATGCAAGGAGTGAAGGCGGGAAGAGACCCTCCACCTATGAACTGGACGGGCACTATAAGTGGGCGATCTTTTCCATGGTCAGATCGACCCTTCGTCACCCCGCCAGTTTGTCCCGCAGTGAACTTGTTTTTCTATGAGCGGTTAAACACCAACAAATATGGATTGAAGCAGATTATTAAAGTTAAATGAGAGGCTATTCTACGGCCACAGTACATTTTTACAAACACCTTTGCTGGACTAGATAGCGATTCATCCTCTGGGAGGCAAACCTGGTGCGTCGTGTGAAGGTGGTATCCTGGGATGCAGGGAGAGGCATCCATAACATGTATTGAAGTAAGCCAATCAAAAGGCATAGAAAACCCAGCAGAGAGCCACGCTTGCTCTCCACATAAAAAGGAATCCATCAGTCCCACTGCTTCTTCTATCCGAGTGGAACTGGAGGCAGGTTGGTCACTCCATGGGCCTTCCTGCTGGTAAGATATATCTTGATATACCGTGGGCCCGCGGGAAACGGTGCCCTTAAATGGCCTAAATGAGTGTCACATGTCAAGCATTGACCCATTTGTGATGGCATGCACCGTTTCACAGAGATTCATATCCCCTTTTTCAATTCAATTCAGTTCAGTTTATATTGTATAGCCCATTATCACAAATTACACATTTGCCTCAGAGGGCTTTACAATCTGTAAACAGAGACATCCCTGTTCCAGAACCTCACATCGGATCAGAAAAAACTCCCAAACAACCTTTCACGGGGAAAAAAAGGAAGAAACCCTCAGGAGAGCAACAGAGGAGGATCCCTCTCCAGGATGGACAGAAGCAATAGATGTCATGTGACCAGAAGGAATCATTCCAGAGTTACAACACATTCAATGAATATGACAGAGTGTATGAATCCTTTTTTTTTTTTTTGCATCTCCAGTATGTGACAGCTGCACCAAAGATTGAGGCCCATGGGATGTTCCAGAAGGACCATCACTGACTCACTGACCTTGAGGTATTTCTAATTTCTTGGGCAAGAGGGGTGTTTTCTCCTTTGCTTTTATGGAAACCTCCTTTTTAGGTTGGTTAATTCTACCTCCCTGAAAGTAGTAAACTACTAATCTTCCTCGCTGGAGGGTGTTTTGAATGAGCAATGGATTAATAAGGGGATGGTCTTTACCCTCCCTGACGTTCGGTTCCATCCGGTTCTGTCCGGGACGCATGAGAGAAGCTTCTAAAGAGGTCACTGTGGCGAGATTCTCAATGTGAGACACGAAGTATAAGCTGTGAGAGAGATCACAAATCACAACGTGTTGCTTTTCCTTTGAGAAAAAGACACTGTTCTCAGTGAGGACCCAGTGCAGGGCCATGTGAGAGCCCCAGTGACTGACAGACAGACAGAGGTGGTGCTGAGGGGATAGAGGCTTGATCGGCACGTTAAAGGCATGCCATTCCTTCCTTGGCTGCCACAAATCTCTCCCATCGCCTCTCAAAGTCAGGCTTCGCTTGCTTCCGGCAGACCTGCAGGCACCGCCGGCCCGGCACAGGAGCTTTTATCAGCCTCGGCCCAGATGGCACAGTGGCGGTGGAGTCCTGACACCTCCACTGATGAGGAATAGGAAGGAGGGCAAAGGAGGCAAAAGTTAAGGAAGAGAGGAATGTGTGTGTGTGTGTGTGTGTGTGTGTGTGTTGGGGCAGTTGAGGGGAAAAAGAGCAAAGAGAAAAAGAAAGGAAATACTAAAGTAGGATGGAATAAGTTCAACTTTTACTCTACAGAGAACTTTAAATTATATTTATCTTCAATTCAATTCAGTTCATTATATTTAGCCCAATGTCACACATTACGAATTTGTACAGTACATTCATTTAAAATCTCAAATGAATGTACTGTACCATTTGGAGTGTGCAGGACAACATCAGAGTAAACTTTACGGTCTAGTACATTACATTTTTGTCCCATATTTTTGCCAGTAGACTTAAATAAATATCCTTTTTTTCAGAGAATAGTGGACAGATTTGACAAACTTCTCCATGTTTCAAGTCATTGACACACAAAATCAAACGAAGTAAAGAAAGTTATTTTGTTGATAATTCATAAACCTGTAGTATTTTGAATATTTGAATACTTTAAGTTGTTCGCAAACAGACCCCACAACCACATTGGAGAGCGCTGAGTTGTGTGGGCCTGAAAACCAAAACAATAAGCTGAAAGATGCTCAATGCTCCATAGAGTTTACTATCTAAGGGTTCATCAGCGGCATCTTTCATGTACAAGTAGCCATGGGATCCATTGTTAATATATCAATATTGCTTATCGTGGCTTTAAAAAGTATTTTGTCACTAAGTAGGACATCCTACATCCTTCATTCTGCGTACAACTGTACTGCCAGTGTTAGACATGATAAGAGTCCTGTTGCAAGATTTCCTTTTTATAAATCAAATGTGTAAACGGGCTGTTAATCGTACATTTATTCATTTGCATGCTTTTTACTTGCATCACACCTATGTTGGGGTGCAAACAGGCCATTAACAGAATGATGCATGAACTGCGTCCACAGCTTCAGAAACACATCATCCTGTGCATGCCGATGTGTGCAGTGATTAATCAAATGTGTCGACAGTGAGATAATGATTTCTATCAACAGCGAGTTCAAACATAACGCATCTTTCGGCAGCTTTCTGTTGTAAATATCACTCATGGAGGAGGAGTGCATGAATGCTAAGCATACTGTGCGGCTGCACAGAAAACATACAATATTTATGATGGCGCAGCGCCATAAGAATATCTCTATATCATGAGTTCAACGATTGGCATTCCCTGTAAGCAATGCACCCCGATTCCTCCTCGGTGATAAAGCCGATTCTAAAAGCCAACAGACTCAACCAATTTCATTCTCCTGCTTTCCCTTGCCGTTCCACTTTGCGATTGTTTAGATCAATTTTGCAGTGGATAATTTCTACCGCGCTGCTCACTACCCTGCCATGAAATTGGCACTGAGGTTGCCTTCAGTTTGCGGGAGAGAGGAGACGGGGGAGAAGAGATGAATGGAAGAGAGAGAGAGAGAGAGGGGGGGGGGGCAAATAGAGGAGAAAGAGAGCCCCACAGGCAGTGTGCTGTTTTTAAACCAGGAATAATCAGCTGCATCACAGGAACACAAAAAGAGAGGGTCAAAAGGAACAAGGCAGAGTGGAGTCAAAGGCCTGAGGCGCTCTTCACACACAAATACATCTGTTACTGGTGATTCAAAGATGTCACACCCCGCGATAACAGCACTGTCAGAACGCATGTACATCACAGACAGAGACCTGTAACTACTCACGATAGCTACTGCACAATACTGTTCAGTGCACAATGGTGTCAGAGGCCTTCAGCGGGAAGGCAAGGTGCACACCGCCTCACCATGGCAACCGAGCAGATCACCACACCTTGTGGCAGCGCATGGAACGGAGGTGCACGTGGCATTTATTCAACACCGGATTTCGATGACTGCCCCTTAACTCGGCTGCACGCCTGCAGCTAAGTGTGTGTGTGTGTGTGTGTGGGGATGGGGGGAGGATTGAAAGTGAGGGTGTGTGGTAAAAACCATGCAAAGGGGTGCAATTTCCATGTCAATTATTAAAAGGGAATTTGTGCGATCGCCTGCCGACCAAGTCAAAAGTGTGAGCAAATAGCACTCAAATTAAAGTGATTGACACACGCACGCGGACACACACACACACACACACACACACACACACACACACACACACACACACACACATACTCACACATACACACACACACACACACACACGCACAATTCAGCCATGGGGATTCAGGCCTTTGTGGCGGATCCATTTCACACCATTCACCCGTCACACAATTGCTCGCGTGCTGTGGGCAAAGACATGCTGCTTTCCAAAAAAGGAAGTGAGGTTCATTTCATCGGTCATGACTGGTGTCAACACTTCCGACTAAACATAATCTCCCCCTGCTTCCAACTGTGTCACATAACTCACATAGCTCTGCCTTACACACCTGCGCTGTGGGCCATTGATTGCCTCTTGTGCCCTGAGCCACGTGCCACCGAGTCGCGTAAACAGGACCCAGCGTCTAACAGAGCAGGGCGTTACGATCATACTTTAGTTTCTATCAAGAGAAGTAAAGACCAAGCTAAAAATGCCATTTCTTTTGCTTAACCATTTTCTTTTTTCACTGATGTCGTCATATTTATCCGACAGCTCCAGAAAATGTGTTACTCGAGTGTTTCAGCACATCTGCATGTTCCCCCTCAAAGCAATGTTCCTCCTTCTCCCCTCCAGCTATGAAGTCTGGCCTCCTGCTAGTAATAAGAGTTATTTTGGTTTTAGGTGACGCCCAAAAACATTTCTTTGACTAACTTGGTAGTGTGCATTTTTATTTAATGATGATGTCTTTAGGGGAATTTCTTTGTTAAACATTGGAAAGCCCCCTGAAGACATTATGTAATAGTTTTAAAAATGGTGAAGTGCCTCTTTAATTTGTCACGTACTATACTAAAGTGATGCTGCACCAAACGGCTCGCCTATCTTTTATAGGAGAGAAATCTCAGTCTCATCTCGTCTCTAGATGGCGATGATTTAAGATTTTAGGGTACGTTAATGGCATGAAACACACTGTTAACATGTCGTGTACCGAAGGAATGCTAATATGGACATTAATTATCCACACTTGTGGAGATCCACTAAAAATATAATCCCAACCCAATAAGGACGTACCCATACATTTTGAGGGGCTGTTGCTCTAACCGGGAAAAAAAAAGGCAGTTAAGGCTCGAAGTCACAGACGGGGGGGGGCGGGGGGGGGGTCTGTCCTCGTCTTACACAACATCTCTCTGTTGCTCTGGGAGCCGAACGGGAACCCTCACAGCTCAGCCAATGAGGGCACATGTGCTATTGCTCGGGCAACTTTAACCTCGGCTTGTGCAACTCGCAGCCCAATAATGTACACAGTCTTCTGTGGTCAAGTTGGAGATCCTTATTCTTCTTGAGAAAATGTGTCCTTCACAATGGAGTCATCCAACTAACCTCGTAGGGCAGCCATAGTGCAGCACACATGGACCAACGCCGGTTCTGATGCGCTTCCTTGGGTCAGTGCAATGAAGCGTTTCCTCTGAATTGTACAGCACAGCTTTGCTAAACTCAAATTGCTCTTTTTTGATTTGCTTTTGATGGTACCCGGTATTCAGAAGTTGTTACAAGCAAGAACAGGACACGGGCATCCTGCACCCGACCGCCATTCTTTACACTTTTATTCACTCGATCCAAATTAATAGAAAAGAGTATTTCCATTTGAGGTACTTAGGCCATACATCTGCTCCACTAACTTTCTTAGGTTAATATTGCACTTTTTTATATCACTGCATCTATTGGACAGCTACTGGTTTCTTATGTACAACATACTGCTCACAAAATATACAATTATTAATAGGATTCTTTTCAACCCAAATAACATAATCAACATATAACATAGTAAATACGACCTCTGTTAAAATGCTGGTTGCCGGTACAATGCAAAGACAATAATAATAGGAATAATAATAATAATAATAATAATAATAATAATACAATAACATATTATACAATATTAGATTATGATTCTGCATGAGTAAAAGTTTAAAGAATTTTTAAGAACCACTCAAGGAGTAAAAGGGAAATCCATCTCTTGACCTGACCAGGAATCATAGAGATCTGTTGTTACACAAGGCTGGACATCTGAATCCATGTATTCTCTGTGATTACAAAACAGGGTAAAATAGGATCTAATCAGCCCACTATGAGCACCGTGAAGCAGATATCCTAGTTTCCATAAACTTGACTTTATGCCACTTGGGTTAAGCCCCATATATCCAAACTCTCATGCGTTCTTTCACCACAAGATGTTGGACGATAACACTGAATGTCATCCAAGGCGTGTCGTTTGAGTAACAGAAGAGCTCTGAAACGCTCGACACTTGTTGAGGGGAAAAGAACCTTGGCAAGAGCAGAGACTGCACCCTGTTGAATCTGTATGAGCTTTAACAGGCAACTGCTCTAAACATATAAGGATGTCTTTGTGAAATGCTGCTGAAGCTCCCAAATCTCTCTCTCTTTCTCCCGCTCTCTCTGCTTCAACACACCCTGAGCACATCTCTGTCAATTTTGTTTGCCTCTTAGCAAGCTGTTTCGTTGGCGGATGTGATTATTGAACATTAAGATTTGCGGCAGCCGGAAAACCAGATAAAGAGCAGAGAAAAAAAAATCCCTGTTTGAAAATGGATATGCAGACTAAGAACCACAGCTTAGTCGTCATTTGAAATCAACTTGTTTGAAACCCTTTGCTCTCGTCTCTTTCTTTGAGTCCCTGTGGTATTTTCCTCCACTCTGAGTCTCATCACCCTGCCTCAGAAGAAGCTTCTCTCATCCCATCCGACAAACAAGTGAAAGAGAAAAGAGGAGGAAAGGGGGGGGGGGGGGGTCTTTTTAAGCATTTTCCATTTGGACGGTTGACATTTTTTCATGTCTGTGAGCACATCTGAACACTGTTTACCATCTCCAAACAACCCAATGCTATCTCAGATCGATTCAAATGAGATTTCCCACGCTATTTGACAATGTGTGCTGGCGGTTTATTTTCGCCTGGTGGCGAGGCTAATCTCACTCAGGTTGGGGCTCAACTCTCTCGGCGGGACTCCAGCGAGGGGGTGGGGGTGGGGTGGGGGTAGCCGTGCGGTCTGCGGTTCAAAGACGGACTCTGATTAATATTCTTGAGGCAAAGGCAGAGGCATGAGACACACAGAGAGCGAGAGAGAGAGGGAGAAAAAGAGAGAGAACAGGACTCCCCAGTGTTCCTGTCAAGTTTGGTGTCTGCCTGCGTGGACACTGGCCACCGCGGCACTGCTGCTGCTTCCTGCTGCCGCGCCGCTGCAAATACTTGGCAACCGTACGTCTGGATCTCTGAAGATAACGCGCGCTATTAATAAACAAACAGAAGCAATTACTAGGAGGGAGAGGAGAGGGATTGGATTAGGTCAGGATGAGTGCCGTTCTCACTGAAGTGTGAACTGATGAGCCGCAGCCCTCCAAAGACAGCGGAGATACCAATCCCTCCTCACTGACCCCCTGCATACCCACAGGCTGCAGCCACACAGGGAGATAACACTGTGTGTGTGTGTGTGTGTGTGTGTGTGTGTGTGTGTGTCAGAGCTCCACATGTGCAGACCTGTGAGCATTTGTGTGTAAAGCCCTTTTTGTATTAAGCTGCTTCGTCTGTTGGTTGTAGTTTCAGTTCCATTTATCGGGGTTGAGGGTATTTTGAAATGTTGGGTTTCTTTGGAAGTCAAATGTTAATTCTTAATTGCTGATCAAGTATTCAGCAACTTGCCCAGACCATAACAGTATTGTATTTACTTATGCCAAACTACAAGGCTGGTTTGATTGGCATAATCTGAACGCCATAGCCAGCTCAGTTGTTCAGCCACGATCACTGCATATCTAGTTCTAGTCTTTCACATAGTCAATATTAAAACAACTAACAACAACAGCTAAAAATAGGTTACGCCCAAAAGCATGTCACCATGTACATTCGATTTTTCCCCAAAAATATAACTACTTCTACATTAATTCCTAATTCTAAAGCTATTTAATACAGTTTGACATAAATGAGTGAGTTGTACAAGTCGCAGAATACATTTAACTTGGTATAACAAAGGTTACCGTTTAAATAAGCGGCGGCAGAAAGTATTTATTTTAGTGATAGCTGGCTCCACTGCGCTACAGCGTACACATTTCACGCTAGAAGATTGTGAGCATCAGAGATGAGGAGTGAGTGAAGGTTTCTACGTACTGTATGGGTCAGTGTGTTCTGGTGTGCATGTGTGTGTGCGCGTGGGAGGCCCTGATGTAACGAAGCAACAAACACCCTCATAACTCATTGTTTCCCGCTGCAGGAGAACAGCAGTGGGAAGCTTCCTCCTCCTCACTGTTCCTTACGTGTGTCACTCAGTCGGGTTTCAGATTAAGTTCTGATCTAGTTAAGACTTCACCGCTGTGGCATCTGGAGCTGCTGTCAGAGCTGCCTGAGCACAGCATGCAGGGGGGATGACTGACACTCACCACCATGTCGCATTCTCCTCAGAGACTCTGAATAGTCAATAATTCATCAGGAAAGTATATTCTCATGCACGAGTACAGCAAGGATTGGAGTCCTTCTCTCTCTCTCTCTCTCCCCCCCCCCCTCCCACCTTGAGTTTATCATTGCCCTCTTTATCTAGAATTCCACCCCCTTCCTATTTCTCCTCCCGTATCTTACTATTCTTTTTACCTCCTTCACTCACTCTCTCTATATTGCACCACTTCAATAATTCAAAGTGATATATAAAAGTCAATGAAATGTGCCATACCTCGGGTCATTACGATGCCTGCCAGGGATTTGTGTCGAGCGTGTGCAGGACTGCAGCCGCCCAGCAGCGACCGGTACTTCTCCTTCACCAAGTGGAATATTGAATCGGCAAAGACCTGAAAAACACATTCGCTCCTTTAATTTCAACTGGACACAAACTATGGAGACTGACTTCACAGGTTATTTAAAATATCTTTATTTTGCTGTGTAATATTCCCCTTCCATAATCTGTTCAGGCATTGCTGTGGGATTTTATGTGGGGAGATCGATCCGAAGGTCAATTTACCTGTTGAGGGCATGTTTAAATCATAAGTCATTCTGTCAATACTTACAGGAAAGTTTCCAACGCCACCAGACAACCCAACACGTTCAGTAAAATCAATGGCTGTTTGTTGTAACAAAAACAAACTGCACATACTGTTACACAAAATATAACATGGATAATTTGATGTTGCAACGGTGACTATTGTGTATTGTTGTGGTTTCCGTCTGCACACAGTCTGCCTTTAGGGAACACTTTTATGTTTTGTACTTATGTACAGGGAAAGAACACCCCTGGTGTTCACCCGGCACAACATTGACAGTATCCACCATCACTCAGCAAAGTGTATCGGTAGGGGACACATACAGTGGGTTTAGTTCGTCACATTCTCACCACTTCAAATATGTTAAGATGACCAAAAGGGGCATAAACCTCATTACCTGTATATATGTATTTATCGATACATATTATGAAGAATGATGCTTTCGCGTTAATTATTTGCGCTTCAGTCCATTGACAGTCAAAAGGTCAATTAGAGCAGCCTGTGAACACAGTTGTGTAAAGTCTTCTGTTGCTATGGAAAGAGCTTTAAAACACACAGATGTTTAAAGTGAAAGATGCTTTTGAGTTGCAATATGGGAAATGTACAACCCAGAATTTTGTGGAGCTTAAGCCACACTACTGACTTAAAGTGATAATGACTCGACCTGATGATTACGTTTCTTATTTATCCGGTTTCCTGTGAGTTCAATTTAGTTTAAATTCAGTTTATTTTGTATAGCCCAATATCACAAATTACAAATTTGCCTCAAAGGGCTTGACAATCTGTACACATAGACATCCCTGTCTCAGGACCTCACATCGGATCACGAAAAACTCCCAAAAAATAGAAAAAAACCTTTCACGGGGAAAAAAAAGGTAGAAACGTTCAAGAGAGCAACAGAGGAGGATCTCTCTCCAGGATGGACAGAAGCAGTAGATGTCATGTGACCAGAAGGAATCATTACAGAGTAACAACACATTCAATGAATATGACAGAGTGTATGAATAGTTGGTAGTCGGCATGGACCACGATCCAGACCTCCATGATCCATCAGGCAGATGGAGGCAGAGAGGAGGAGCGGTTCTCATCTTTGTTGCAGACCAATAATCAATCGCTGCAGACCCCAGTATCATCCCCTGTTGCCATCCTTACAAAGTGTTTCACATTGGTCTCGTCCTTTTTTTCCCCCTTCACCTGTTCACGTCCAGTCAGATTTATTTGTATGGCCCCCAAAATCACGATTCAAAGGGCTGTACAACACATGTGTCACGAATTCCCCACCTTCCTAGTTAAATTCATCCTGCTTACACGTTTAATTAACTCTCCTGTCATTCCAGATCCTGTCATCCTCACCTCGTTAGTCTCTCATTCCCTTCACCTGGTCCTCACGCCCTTCTCACCTGCAGCCCATCCCCTCATTAGTCCCTCACTATTTAGCTCCCTCACTTCCTCTTGTCCTCTGCCAGATTGTCTTGTGTGTCACTGCCAAACTCTACAGCGAATTCCTAGTACTAGTTCTGATCTGCCTGTTACGACCCTGTTTGCCTGTTCACCCGACTTGAGATTTTTGCCTGCCCCTTTTGGATTTGTTGCCCTGTTTGACTGACCACCTGGTTTTGACCCTGCCTGAAAGATTAAGTAAACAGCCTCCTCCTGCATTCCTGTGTTTGTCGTGCTTTTGGGTTCCAGTACCTGTAACCATTACAACATGCACTGAACATGACACCATCTATAAACCCCTTGACCTATCAGTGATGCTGATAAATCTTGAAACTTTAAATAAAAAAATAAAAAGAAAGCCCGATGGAGAAACTGTTCCCTATATATTTACATATTGCCTATTGCTGTCACTCACATTATCTGATTGTGTTGCATACCTACATTTGCGTTGGTTCGGTAATTTTTTCACGTAAATTACCAAACGAACCGAGTATATGACATCAACATGACCAGTGTTGTGCTTACACGTTGGTTTAATAGGTCACCTTATATTCTATATACATGTATTATACATAAAAGAGAATGTTGACACTCCTCTCAGCTCAATCTCCCCGATTGTTCTCCCTCTGGCTTTGATTTCCTCCACCATCTGAGATCAGTCAGCACGGCGTCCCAGTTTAAGGCTGTAAACAACCTGTTTGTGCCATAAAGAAACCAACTGGATTCCCCATTAACTCAACCAAGTCTTTCACAGGATAAAAAGCAGACTGTCCAGAATTTCTCAATTGTCTCATTATTATTAATTATTATTATTATTATTATCATCAATAATATTATTATCATTATTATTATTATTATTTAAATTCTTAAATGTAATATCCCCTGCTATTTAATTTATTTTACTGTTTGCTACTGCTTCACGTAATTTCCCGCTTGGGATGAATAAAGTTAAATCTAATCTAATCCAATTGATTTACTACCCGGCCAAACCCACACTTCTCACCACATTTACGTACCTTTAATGCCTTTTACTCAAGTGGCAATTAAGGACTAAGTCCCGGAGCGGAGCTTCATGCCACCTGTAGAACATAAACGGATCACCAGGAGATGGCAACAGAGGGGCCCTCTTTTGACAAATTGGGGCCCCAACAGATGCCAGGGTGAAGGGCGCATGGAGTGAGAGGGAAGGAGAGAGATTAAGGGCGTAAAAGAGGGGGTGACTGAACAAGTGAGCATATTGCACATTACAGCCCTCGTCGGGGCTGTGAAATACTCTCACAGTTGGAACCGGCGGTCGACGTGCTCACAGCTTGTGGTGTGTGTGTGTGTGTGTGGGTGTGTCCATGTGTATAAATGCACATATTGTTGCTACAGCCTGTGCCAGTTCAAATACTTTTTTTGGGGCGGGGGGGAATGGAACAGAAAAGGATTATGAGGGGTCGGCGAAAACTCAACAGTGACTAACTTTCAGCACTTTGTTTCCAGGAGTTGCAACGGCGGCGTATCAAGCTCTAACGGGTACGTGACAGATCCCCTTCCCGACATGAGTGCACTGGCGAGACGGACAAGAGGGAGAGAAGAGTCGTCGGCGGCCTCATGTTGTTTTCTTTGTGCCTGAGCGATCAGTCCCGTCCAGGAGCTTGTGTCTGTCGAGCCCCGAGTCGCTCAGTTGCGGTGACGGGTGACAGAAAACACAGAACGGGAGGATTCTCCACATCTTCAGGAGACTCGCTGTGACCGCTCAGAGGTCAATTTATGTTGCAAAGGCATTCAGCTTTTGCAACAACAACAAAAAGAAAAGAAAAAAAGACCAGTGACAAAAGTGAGTTATCTTATGAAATACTAACGCAGTGGAGGGACGTCCACAGAGAGGCCCTGTCACTGGTTGCCATATTTTGATAGATGTGTGCATTTCTCCACACGTGGCATTAAAAACGTCGCCATAGTCACCGATGGAGGATTTCTAAGAAATCCCAAATTTGATTTTGATCAATTCATTGTTTCAGTCTTTCATCAAACTGAAATAATCAACATTTGCTTTTGTCTTTGCAAGACTTTCTGCTTTTGCTCCGTTTAAATAAAAATAAAAAACATTTTTAACTTAAACTTTGGGCTGTGGACTGTTGATAGGACAAAACAGGACATCAATTGTGACAGGCATTCGTTTTACTTTTTAGTTTTTGCTGACTTTTCATAGAATAAAGTATTAATTGATAAGTCTGAAAAAATAGGCAGCAACAGCAGAGTCTTGCTCAACGCAGAACACAATCACCAAAGTCTTTCAAAACCAATGGACTGATTCTCTTTAATTATACTGGCAAAAGAATCATGGATTTCCTGGTAGTCCACTTTTCAGGAAGGTGTGAAAAACATCCTTGTTTTAGATCATTATCAGCCTGAATGTTCTGACTGTAGAGCATGAGTCACACAAATGTGAAAAAAACGCTGCCTTGTACGCTGTACCTGAAAGTGACATCCAATTAATTCTTACAGAACCCTCCTTGGCTTGGCAGCGTCAGCTGGTGTCGGTCACAGTCTGAACCCCGTGTCATGTCCTCCATCCCTCCTAAAGGCCTTTTCATTGATGACATTACAGAGGTGAGAGAAGGTGGCAGCTCAGAAAGACCTGGAGAGCAAAGGTGGAATAGACCCTGGCACACGGCCCAGCTTTCTCTCCCTCCCTCTGACTTCCTCCCCCACCACCTCTCCTTTTGTTTCCTCTCCTCCCATCCACATTCTGTTAACTCACATTTCCTCTCCTTCCCTTCCCATCTTTTTCTGTTTGACTTCAGTTTCTGGTCTCAACCCTTCCTCGCCACCCTCCTCCTCCTGTGTTGTCAGGTTGCTCTCCCTCCTTCTCGTGTGTGATAGAGGGCAGTGATGTGCCAGGACTAAGAAGCCAACAGTGAGTCAGAGCCTATAATTTCCTCATCGTGTCAGCACCAGAGGGGAAACAACATCATCTTCATCAGCTGACACAAAAGGAAAATAGGCTGCGATTTACAGCTGTGGTTCCCTTAGCAACACATACACTTCTTCCACTTTCTCTGTCTTTCTCTTTCCACATCAGCTAATATCTCAACATGCACATCTGCCTGTACTTTCATTCCTCACATAGTTTTCCACATCATTTTTCTTAACACTGTCACACACACACACACACACGCTCTCTCTTTCCTCACTGGGGGAGTTGAGTGCCACCTTCAGTGTGGGCCTAATGTGGCAGAAGAACGGGGCCACGGATCTCGTTCCTCAGACAGAACATCCGTGCGTCCTGCCACACGGCCAGAGGATGGCCGTCCTGCGTGTGGCTGGCAGGCTTCCTCTTGGATGAGCATCAAGGTTAGCGTTGCTCCATGCAGCTTCAATGGGGAGTTTCAAAATCCGTCTCATGGTAACTGATGTAAGCTCCACTGAGGAATACGCCTCAGGTTGAAACTACTGGCTGTTGTGTCACTCACCCCACCTGGCATATTTACTGCATTAGTTCTGACCAATTTACTTCTCAGTTCCTCTGGGCCCCCTCACGGTGGAGAAAACAAGCTGCTGTGTTTTTTTCTTTTAGGAAACTGCTCTTGCTGCAAGAGACATCGCAGAAATTCCCCATTCAGCCTTAATGAAGATAATGTAGTGAAGCTCCACTGACCTTTGACCCCAGTTACACTTTGTCATTTCATGCATCTGAGTCAGATTGAATAGGAGCTAAATGTAAATGCAACAAAGAAGCATTCGAGATGTCATCCTCCTTCTCAACAAAGTGAAGAATTGGCGGCAGTGAATAAAACATGCATGCTCATACAGAAAATGCTCTGACTTGATGTGCATGTTGCCTGATCCCTGATCAGCTTAACCGAAGGATTTGTCTGGGTGAGGGAGTGGCCTGAATTAGAGCCCATGTGGCAAAACTTTTGTCTTGCTCGTATTTCATAAATGTGATTTGTGTTTGTGTTAGTTTATGGCTAGGTGTTGTTGCAAACATTTAAAAGCTGGTGTTATTGCCTGCTTCTTAAGTTAACACATTATTCCTCATCTGCTGTTTTTGGCATTTACCAAACAGCTTTCAGACATATCAGATATTTAAAATGATAAATGGAACTGGGTATGTGCATGGCCTAAATATAATTCTGGTATCTATTGGTAGAATTTATTTTGCAATGATATTTAGATTTGATTTGATTTTCTATTATTATATTATATTCAATTGTATTTAAGATGTGTTTTTAGAGGTGGAATGACACTGACTCAATAAAAAGAAATGAGTAGAGAGAAATTAATTTGACCGTACAACACGTACAAATGCAAAGAGGCATCATGCATGTGAGTTGAAACATTTTCATCATGAGCAAAACACGTCTGTTCTCACAATCAACACACAGGAGTGACCTGCACACACATGCTAGCTATAACAACTGCTATCTAGCTCGCTTGTACTTAGTTTCTGTTAAAAATATGGACTGCAAAAGAAATTCAACGGATACATTTGCATGAATATATTGAGGCAAAAAGTTGCTTTGTATTCTTAAACCTGCTATGAATGCAGCGTAAACAAGCTATAAACACAACACTGTGTTGGTCAACCTGCTAGCAAACAAACGCTATTCAAAGCAAGGGTAGGCTAGTAGGCCTACACACTGGGAGTCAGGTTTCTGGCCACCTGATGAATTTGGAACTTCACTCTCCTGTTAGCTCAGCTTTTGGGTCTCAACTAGTTCTGAAGGAAAATATCTTGCTAATAAGCTGCTAATGCTTGACCACATTTCACCAGCTAGCTTACTGGCTAACTTTGCACGTCTGCCGTTTTGTGCTGATAAGTACAGTTTATCAGAGAGAAAGTGGTGAGCCTAAAAATATAAAACAGTAAAGTTGTAGGCCTAAGCTAAAAAATCTAAACAACAAGGTGAAAGATGCTGAATGAGTTCTGAAGGGCTGAGGGGAGCTGCAGAGACATCCTATCAAATACTGTACATACAGTTGTAGAATACACTCTATATACAAATACCGATTGTAGGTGCTTTAATATATATATTTTTAAAAAATCTACATGACTGGAATCAAAAGCTTTTGGTGTACTGTAGGGTTCAGGTCATTAATTCTTTGGAGAAATCAATATAATTACACGTTCCTTTTCCTTTCCTTTTTATCTGTCTATCAATCCCTCACTGCCTGTCCCCTTCTCCCCCCCCCCCCTAATCACACACTACCTCCCTAACTGTTGTGCACCTAAACTGTTCAGCATCTATCTCAAAGTCAATGTGTCACCAACAATCCTCCCGCCGCCTTCCCTCTGAATGTTGTGCCAGAAACACAAAATGTCAACGCAGAAATGTTCTCAGCTGCGGCCTGACCTAGAAGTCTATACATGCTGGTTGGAGTGATGGGTACGAGTGTGAGTGTGTTGGGAGGAAACGCTCAATTGTTCATTATTTAGCGAGAATGCCCTAAAGGGAAATGATGACTAAAATTCCTTAGTGATTTCATTTTCAACCTTCTTCATGTGCTCCACACATTGTGCCTCTGTTCATTCGGTGGCAGCGTGTCTATGTGTGTCATTCCTTCATGAACATCATTGCTCCTGTGCAGAGTGGTGAGGGGTGGGGTGGATGTGGGGGGTGGGGGTGGGGGTTGGGTGGATGTGGGGGGTGGGGTGGAGGTGGGCTTGCTGTTACTCCGCCCTCAGCGAAACACACATACACGCATGCTTCAACCCACCGCCCTCAACACCTTATCACCCGCCTGCAGAGCAACCCAGGCAGCATAACAACGGAGCCATGTCTTATATTTCTTTATAGAGGTATTTAACAATTCATTCTCCCGAGTTTTAATAGTGTCTGCCCTCTGCCTAGATATCTCCACCCCCCCCCCCCCCCCACCACTGACAGCCCACCCTTCCCTCTCCCCGTCCCTCGCCTGCCGCCGAGCACGAGGCTTTTGAAAATGGATATCTATTCATTTGGTGGAAGCGTTGCCTCCGGGGGCTTTTTAGATTCTCCAAAAGCCAGACTCCTTGCCGCGAGACAGATTCCTCTTGTTTGTTCTCCATATGACAAATAGCATCATTCTCACTCTTTTGCTCCTTCTGTCTGTCCTCCAGATCTGTATCACAAGAGGAAAAAAAAAAACCCGAAACAGATATATATATTAGTGCTTGCATACTCCCATCTTCTATCAGTGGTTGTTCTGTTGTCTCTCTTTTTTTTCTCTGACAGTGAAGATGCGATGACAACAAAGTGTATCCCAGAGAAGTTGAACTGTGTACACATTTGGAGAGCCCGTGTGATGGCCAGATGGCCCTGCAGCACGTGGAACCGATCTTTGTGTGCGTGTCCAACATTTTGCTTGAGCGGCGAGGAATTGTCGGTCACATCAGGCAGCCGGGCTGCACCATGCGGCCGTCGACATCATGAGAAGAGGTCCTTTTCCTTTAAATCCATACGCTTGATGTCGAAGAGCGAGAAACAAAGGCACAAGAAGGAGCACAAGAGAGCGACAGAGCAAAGGACAGAGATTGTGCCATTGATGTTTCTTGAGTTCGTCCAAGCTCCTTTCCCCGTCGCGGGGGACATAGACTGCAGCGCCACAGGTTTCCAACAGCAAAGCAGAGCTCCAGCAGGGATTCCTCATTAGACTTGAAACGGTGGAGACCAAGACGACAGGCCTGGTGCATGTGGGAAGGATCATAGACTAGGATGAGCGACCACAAGAAGGATGGCCTCATCCAGAAATCAAGGACGATAATTCCGAGCGAGGATGCTACGCATAGAAGTGGATCATTATTTCTCTTCTGTTCTCGACTTGGAGCTGTAATAAATCCCTGTGGCCCGGTTCTTCGAGGAGCAACAATCATACCTGTAAATCTAAATAGTGACAAAGACCACAGACATCTTGGGATTTACAAAGAGTTTTTTTTAGCCCTGCTAGCAGCGGGGCTCTGATCTGTACTTTACAGGCAGCTCAATTCATTTATTATTTCCACATCTACTTCATGGTTCCAACAACATTTGGCACAGAAATTCATGTGGCCTCAGGATGAATTTATTTGGTGATCCAGTGACCTTTTACTTATACAAAAATATTATATAATAACATATACAAAAATCATGGAGATCAAGGTCAATATTACACCAGCTACTCAAAAGTATGTTGGCGTTAGCCTGCTGATGTTAGACTCTTAGTCCTGGTATTTATATGCGTAGAGACTCTACAAACACAAGAGTGATGTTTAAATACTGTAAATACAGTCGAGTGAGTCGCATCCCAGTCAATTTCACGCCAAGTGAGATAATTAATGTCTTATATCAAATCATGTTGAAATAACAGCTTGTCATTCAGTATCATCACTGGCTGCAAACAAGTCTACCGTAACAGGTGGTGGGGAGGAGGACACGGGAGAAATGATTGGATAACCCTCTCCACCCTCTCCACCACCTACTGCAGGGACAGCGGAGCACGTTCTCCAACAGACATTCCTGCCCACTGCAATAAGACTTTATAAAAATCGCCTCTGGCCAGATCCTCCAAATTGAATCAACATCAATAACCCTCGCACCGCTTTGTTAATTATTTGATTATCTAATTTTCTGTCCTGCTCTGCTATTTTATTGTGTTTTAGTGTATTATATATATTGTAACCTTGTTTGCTGCCGCTGCAAAGACATTTCCCCCTGGGGATGAATACAGTATGTATGTATGTGTGCGTGTGTGTTTATGTATGTATGTATCTATCCATCTATCTGCATATTACCTCAGAAATATATGAGCGATTTGATGACAATACCACAACATTGGAAAAGAGAAAATTAGAAAATATGTTTTGGCCAATGTCCAGTAGTTCATAGAAAACATACAACTCAAATAAAAACCCAAACTTTGTTCACAGCTAACCTCATATGTCTGCTGATTGGTTACAATTGCTGAAAGCCACTAATTCTCTTAAGCCTGAATCCAAACATTAATTTGGGGAATAGAACCTCGACATCCAAGCCAAAACAAACTGAAACCACTGAATCGTAACCACCGATCGCAGATGTTAAGTGCGACTGACTCTAAAACTCATTATCTGCCTAAATTCTCTTCATCTGGTCAAACAGCACCAGCAGTTATGACAACATGGACGCTATCAGAGCCTGGCCCGTGTGTGTGGACACATTTGGTGTGATTGTAACCTGGAGACCGTGCTTGCCAGGCCCCCAAATAACCTTCACCATTGCCCCCCTGATGTATTTAAATCACTGAGAAATTACAAATTCATTTGAATTGTGGTTTCCCGTATGTCGAGTTTTGTTTTTATAGGTGTATATTTGTGTTATTGCGAGGCTGCATCTTGCTCCTGAACACATCAAACATCACTGAGGAACCACGATGTGTCATTTCTGCTTAAGTGACTGATAGACAATCTTCCTTTTCCTGAATCTGTCTTTAAAATATTCACAGGGCAGCGAGAGAAAAAAAGAAAAGAAAAAAAAGAAAGGAAAAAAAGAAACGGTTCGGGGTGACAACGGTCGGAGCACGTCTGAGTCGTTCCGGTATAAATCCCCTCTGATTAACCTCCACGGTGGAGATAAAAGCAGTGATATGCCTGAAACGACTTAATAATGTCAGGCACAGTGTAAAACACACACCAGCGGCTTTATACATTATGCACCAAAGGCCAGCAGAGGGACTCCTGCGAAAAGATAACATGACCTACCCTCGAGAGAGAGACGGAGGGAAGCGAGGAGAGAGAGAGACAGATTCAAGATTCAAGATTCAAGAGATTCAAGATGTTTTATTTGTCACATACACACACAGGGTGTGCAGTGAAATGAAAGTGGCAATGCTCAGCAGGAATGTGCAAGGGCAACAAGTACACACTATTTACAAATAAAAAACAACACAATATTTACAGTAAGTGTGTGTGTGTGTGTGTGTGTGCCTAAGAGGGGCAGTTGTGTGTGTCTATATGGGTGGGGTGTGAGGTGGGAGTTCACAATCCTGATGGCCTGAGGAAAGAAACTCCGTCTCAGTCTCTCTGTTCTTGCAAGCGTGACTACGGGGCCTGCCTGACCGCAGCAGCTGAGACAGTCTGTTGTTGGGGTCGTGAAGATCCTTCATGATCCTGCGGCCTCTGGTTCTGCTCCTCCTGGTGTACAAGTCCTGCAGCGTGGGCAGTGTTAGTTCAAGTGCGCGCTCAGCCCGCACTACTCTCTCTCCCTTCCTGTCCTCCTGTCCAGAGCACAAACCAGGCTGTGATGCTTCCTGTCAGGACGCTCTCTACAGCTCAAGGTAGAGGACTGAAGGATCCTCTGGGAAACTTTTTATTTCTCAGCTGCCCTGAGTGGTAGAGCTGCCTTGCCTTTCTCACCAGAGTGTCTGTGTTTGTTGACCATGTCAGATCTCGGTGATGTGGGACTCCAGGTATTTACCACACCGCCCTCTCCACAGTAGTCCCGTTAATCCCCAGTGGTGCTCTGTTGTTGTACCTTCCTAAAGTCCATAATCAGCTCCTTAGTTTTGGTGACATTCATGATGAGGCTGTTGTCCGCACCAGGTGACAGATCAGCAACTTCCTCCAGGTAGGCCTTCTCGTCGTTTGGAGATCAGGCCCACCACCACTGTGTCATCCGCAAACTTGATGATGGTGTTGAGCTGAACCTGGCCACACAGTCATGTGTGTACAGGGAGTACATAGGGGGGGCTGAGGCGCCCCTGGGGGATCCTGTGTTCAGGGTGAGGGATTTGGAGGTGTGTCTGCCACCTGACCACCTGTGGCCTGGCGGTCAGGAAGTCCAGGATCCAAGCACACAGGGGTGTTCAGTCCCAGCTCAATCAGCTTGGCCAGTCTGGGGGACTATGGTGTTGAAAGCTGAACTATAATCAATGAACAGTAGTCTCACATAGCCCCCTCTGGCTGTCCAGATGAGAGAGTGGTGTGCAGTACCTGGGAGACAGCATCATCCGTGGATCTGTTTGGGCGATAAGCAACTGCAGCGGGTCCATGGAGGAAGGGAGGAAGCGCAGATGTAGTCCTTTATCAGCCTCTCAGCATTTCATGACCACCGAGGTGAGGGCCAGTCATTCATACATGCTGGAGAAGCATTCTTGGGCACAGGGACAATAGTGGATCTCTTGAAGCAGGCGGGACCACGGACTCAGCCAGGAGAGGTTGAATATTGTGGTGAACACTGGAGCTAGCTGGTTAGCACAGGTCTTCAGTACTCCAGCAATATGCCATCTGGACCTGCAGCTTTCCTGGTGTTCACCCTCAACAGAGCCCTCCTCACACTGTGCTCGGTCACAGAGAGTGTGTTCATCCCAGCGGTAGAAACTCACCTCTCGCTAACGGTGTTGTTTTGTTGTGCGCTGCGAGCCGCTGTTGTTGCTAGCCTCAAACCGCATAAAATGAGTTCAGGTCGTCCGCTAGGGGATGCGTCGGCACTCACCATTCTTGAGGGGTCTGCTCGTAGTTTTGTGATAGTCCGCCCCCATAGGCGGGCGCCTGGTGTGCTCCCATCTGTGATTCCACTCTGTCTCGGCACTCCTTTTTTGCGTCTTCACCGCCTCCTCAGTCCATAGACCGCTGCCTTGTACTCGTCCATGTTGCCGGATACAAGACCGGAGTTATAGGCAGCAGTACGGGCGTTCACAGCGACAGAGAGACAGAGAGACAGAGAGACAGAGAGACAGAGGAGATGGACAGGAAGGCATTTAGAGAGGAAAACAGACTGGATGGAGACAGAGGTGGAAATGAGAGGGTCAGCAATGAGGATTTAACAAGTCTATCATCTGCAGTGCGTAGTTGACCAAGGGAGGAGGAGGAGGCGGCCACTCCAAAGGCTCCTGAGGGCAGTTCACATAACTCCCATTAGTCTGCACATGATTTAGCAGAGAGAGAGAGAGAGAGATTCCCACCTTTGTGGTCTGCGGTATCATTCTGGGGAGATGTTGTATGTACAAATATCACATAGTGAAGTATAAAAAGTCCTGCACATCTGTCATAGTTTAAGTCTTGTAAAAATATTGAACAACTGCCCGTGAGATTTATTAGTCACTTTGAGGGGACAAGCTCTCTAATAACTGCTTATCAACTGTAGCTAATTATTGCCTTAAAATTAATACTGGGGGATTTCCTGTGTCACTGATTTCTGAGTTGAATACTTTATGTGGTTAATTGTTAAAAGTGTTCAAATATAGACGTTTTGTCTGGGAATGTCAGAGAAGCTGTGGGGGACTCACACAACGTTTTTACAGCTACGTGCAAGGACAGCGTTCAATGGAATTATTATTATTATTTTTATTATTATTAACGAAAAATAATAGAAGAAAACTTCAATATCAAAAGGACACCAGCAACCCGTGGATGTGCTTTGACCTTGAATGTCAGATTGAACCAGTCCCCAAAGGCTCATTCAGGTTGAACTATACTCAGTAAATAAACCCCCTCACACCACACGAGTGGGTTCTTGAAGTCATAGAAGTGAAATCAAACAACAAATAATATTCACTAGATGTAGAGACACCGTTCTATCATAACCCTGAGACCCTGACTTTTAAATACAAGTCAAATATTGTCATAATCTGTCGCCCAGCAGTGAATTCTAATATTTCTTTCCGCCCGGTCAGAGACCAACCCACATATTAACAACAACAAAACGGTGTTTGCTGTTTCGACGCGCCGTGAGGCTGCCGCTGCGTGAGAACATTTGGGAGGACGGAAGGATCTAGCATCGCTCTTCATGTCTTGAAAGCGCCGAGCCATTCAAACGGCTCCTCTGAAGCGCCGCGGTGGCTCCCTCCAAAAGGATGGTGATTGTGTCGGCCTCCGCCCAGATGCGGCGGCCGCGCCTCCATCTCTGCTGCTCTTGAAGATACCGCCGTGGCTCTTTTTGGCGGGCTCGACCCTGGCAATCAGCGAGACTTCAAACACCCCGCCGCCGCCGCCCTTTGAACGGCGCCCGGGAACGTCTGCTGCTGAGATTAGAGACGCAGACGAGGGGGAACACTGGAGCTTTCAGATGCTTCTCTGTCTCCTTGTCGAGCGCAGTCTGCAACGCCTGGACGACAAAGTCACTGAACACAAAACGCAACATCACACCCGGCTCAAATGATGCCACCACGAATGTACTTTTCCACATGACGACACGGTGCATGCAAACTAACTCAAGGCAAAGTTGACGATATAATGTTTACAAGAAACTTATAGCTAAGTCCTGTAGCTCAAAAGGTATATGTGGTGGCTGGGGCGCGGTTTGGCTCAGCTGTGGAGGTGTGGGGGAGGGGCGCAGGGAACAGGTGCCATGAATAGGGCTGATTGGCCTCAGCTGCAGGGGATCAACTGATGAGTCTCTCTACCCTATATGAGGTGGGATAGGGATGGAGGCACGAGGGAGGAGAGCAGAGGCACAGTCTGGAGTCCAAATAAAGGATCTTACCAACATTTCACTCAGTGTGCTCATCCTTTGGTGCTTGGGGGGAGAAATCTACACATGACAGCTAAGAAACCTGTTACAGTATAACATGTAGCCTTTTCTAAAAAACAAGAAATAGACTAATACAAAAATAATCCAACTCAATCTTCAATAGAGACCCAATAGAAGTATATTGCAGTGTCTATTTCTGCAGAGAGCGTGACCTGCTTCTGGGGATCAGCGAGGAGCCTTCGGGGCACCAAGTCAGCCAATAGCAGCGTGCAGGGTGTGCGGCCCACTCTCGTTTGCAGGTCGTGTAATACGGCCCCTCGGTCACCTCCCTCGGCGTCTGGTGCCAAGGAACCCTCTGGGAGAGCGTGCTGCTGTCGGCCATCGCGGCACAATGAATCGAGCTTTTAAACGTAACCGCCCCGCAACTAGTTCGAAAAATCCACCTCTCTCTCTCTGGCCTCGTCCAGCCGTGGAGGAGGGGCCAACTTTGCCACAATGCTGCATAGTACGCCTTTAAATCTCC
Source organism: Pseudoliparis swirei (assembly GCF_029220125.1). Classification (NCBI taxonomy): domain Eukaryota; kingdom Metazoa; phylum Chordata; class Actinopteri; order Perciformes; family Liparidae; genus Pseudoliparis; species Pseudoliparis swirei. Next base: position 17,117,271 of record NC_079403.1, read on the forward strand.
CGGCAGACTTATTATTGTTCTGTCTTTCAAGAAAAGTAATAGTTTTGATGACAAAGTACAAGGCTATTTTTTCCCCTCACTTTTGCAACTTGATGTTTCGCAGTATGGTGAGTCCATTGGCTTTTGAAGGAGTCATTTATCCCGCGGCCTTCCCTCTGCTGGTGACTAAGTGTGGACCGGACTCGGTGTCATGTCTGTGGGTGCTGCTGTAGCCAACAGGCCCTCCAGCCAGCCATACATCATCAGGTATTGATACGATTCCGCCACAGCGCCACGGCTGACATTTGATTCATAGCTCTGGGTGCTCTTTTTGAATTCCTAACAGTCAACAAGGGATCACAGGGAAATGTCAATGTTGTGCTGGTTTGGGGCGCCCCGATGACACGAGGGAGAGTGGTACGAATAATGGCGGCTGTTGAGAGAGGGAGCGAGCTAATGGCCCTTTGGTGTGTGATTGCGTTGGTGCTTATGGAGGCAGGGTGTGATATAATTCGAGATTGTATCCATTCTTATTCTTGATTAAAATTTAGTTTGTCACTTTTTTTTGTTTCCTAATAATTAGTTAGTGAGAAAATAAACAGAAATATGTTAAAGGGACAGCTCACCCCAAAATCCCAAATCAATGTTATTTTTTGAGTGTTGGAGGATTCGTTGTAGGGATGTCTGCCTTCTCTCCAATATAATGGGAAAAGGGACTGGGCTGCACAAAATGCAAAAAATCTCCAAAACTATTTGTTTAGACGAGGCAGCTGGAGAAAGCTGCTGGTTTGCAGTCACCTCTAACCAGTGTTGTGCTGGCCAGCTGGCGTACCGGGCCAACTCCTGTTACAGCCCGTCCGGCCCTAAATAGTAATAAGAGGTAATTGCCTTAGTAAGAAGGAGTTAATTACTTTTGGCTGAAAATAAATCTGTCTGGCTGGTCAATTCTTTTTTATCTACCAGCCACCTACTGTATAGATGGTAAGTTTCCCATAATGGCTAGGACGGAAAAGCTAAATGGCGTGGCTATTTAGCAAACCTATTGGCATGGGGGTATATTCTGATATCAGAGTAAAGAAAAGAAACAGCCCTAAATTCATCATTGATATTAACCTGTCACTGTAAAATTTATTTAGCTGTTTTTCACCAAAAAAGTCAGAGCACTGGGCCAGTCTAGGATTTATCTTGGAGGTTGTACCGTTGGTCTGAAGAGACTAATATATGAGGAAAAACATGATAGCTATAATAATATGTTGAAGAATATTGTGCATGCGCTGAGAGGAGACTCACAAGGAAATCACTTTGGATTGAAGTGACTATAAAAAAAATTAGAAAGCTCTTGTAAAAATCAGGAAATGCTAAATTGGCCCACATGCATGCACTTTTGAGACGATCCCTAACTTTCACCTTGGGACTGTCCGTCTGTTGTAAAGTCATGCAAGGGGTCAAACATTAGAGTGTCTGAGTTTTATCCTGCACTGAAATCTGGTGAAAACCATTCAGAAGCTATGAATGATGAATATTGTATTATTTGGGTGCAGTTTCACACATGTATCGCCCCATACCCCGAAACGTATTTGTTTAGATTCTGACCCTTCATGCAGGCAGAGCATTGTGGTGAACCAGTGAGCTGTTTAACGATCAATGTCGGGTGGAACATTGAATTCACCGCCATATTTTATGCTCCTTTGTGGGGTGAGAAAGTTCACCATTGGGGGCTAATGACAACCTTTCAAAAGACCGTAGATAAACTGAATGCATGAATGTGAGACTACACAGAGCTGTTCAGCTGACATTTTGGAGATGTGATGTTTTTCTCCCAACAACAGAGATATCTTTGAATAGTCGCTATAAGTTGACACCTGCCTTTTGGAGAAAATAGCTGCTTTTCTTTCTTCTTTCTTTCTTTCTTTCTCTGAACTGATGAATGTGGCTTCTAACAAACATCCCCTGACAGAAGAGACTTAAACAGTGCATTATCCCTCTCACCGCCAACAGCCGTGTACACACACACACACACCCTTCTCGACACAATATAATGCACTTCACAGCCGGCGGATGAATGCAAATAACCACGTGCGAGAGCCTTTCGAGCGTGCCGGAGAAATCAGTCTGTGGCCCCTGCTCTTTTAACATTTACTAAAAATCCATCATGTGGCGTTTGCAGAGTAAGCAGAACCCCAGATAGGCTGTAACAAATGCACATGCTCCCTTTTGTCACCTTTCCTTTCCGCCAAACCTTTCGAGAGCACACACACACTTCATAAACCCCTGCAGTAAGGCCAGCAGAGAGAGCAGGAGAGGCATGACAATAGACAGAAAGGAGAGTCAATATCAAACCGAGTAGTAAAAGAAAGGCAAAGAACACACTATACCGATGGTGTGCGTACTTGTGTGCACGTTGTACTTTTACCTGAATGTGTGTCGAGCGACTCGGCATTGTGCAGAGAATTTAACAAGCTGTTCACCACCTCCACCACTTCTTGTGGTGCATGCCGTCGCGATGTGAGAGAGCAAGACACCAACACGGACAAATAAGAGGGGTTCACCTTGAGAAAGGGGAGGTCGTCGTCTCTCTACCTTCATATTCTGTGGATATCTGGAGTGCCCGGCGGTTTCGAAACAAGCCAACGCTGAAAATGTCCTTCTGCGAAGTGGTTTGGAGGGGAGGATGCTCGACTTTAGGGTTTTTGTGTCGAAATGAAGGGAACGCAAGTGGGAGAAAGTGCACTGTGCATATATATATATATATATATATATAGACATATGATTTGTGGGTTGACATGAGGCAGTGCGGCATGTCACAGTGGCGAACACTGACATCTTAGCAGGTAAAATGATGCAGGAGACAAAGCCCTTCCAAATAATGCATGGGACGACACCATGAGATGAGAACACTGACACCAGCGTGATCCATGATCCCCTGGCAGATCGTTGGTTCTAGTCCTGTGACAACCATGTTTTTAAAATGTCAACTTCTTCGTTTTCTGTGGTGACAATGCATTCTTCATGTGAGGCCTATTTTAAAGTTGCAGCACAATTCTTATAATATTCATGAAATCAAACACAGTTGTGATATCATTTGTGGTCAGCTACTTTCTCCCTCCTGATGTCTGAGCTCCTTACCCTATCTCTAAGGCTGAGCCCGGCCACCCTACGGAGGAAACTCATTTCGGCCGCTTGTATTCGCGACCTCGTTCTTTCGGTCACTACCTAAAGTTCGTGACCATAGGTGAGGATTGGAACGTAGACCGACCAGTAAATTGAAAGCTTCGCCTTTCGGCTCAGCTCTCTCTTCACCAAGACAGACCGGTACAGCGCCTGTTTTACTGCTGCAGCCGCACCGATCCGCCTGTCGATCTCCCGCTCCATCTTACCCTCACTCGTGAACAAGACCCCGAGATACTTGAACTCCTTCGCTTGGGGCAGGCACTCTGTCCCCACCTGGAGGGAGCAATCCACCGGTTTCCGGCAGAGCACCATGGCCTCAGATTTGGCGGTGCTGACTCTCATCCCTGCCGCTTCACACTCGGCAGCATAAAGGGACATTTTGTGCTCCAGTTTTATTGAAACATTGAAAATCCCCACCATACTAACACCTGACCCTCATTATATGTCCGTCTCTTCATTTTCTCCCTCTGATTTATTACCTTCGCATTGAAAATGCGGAAGGTAATGTTTTGATCGCCGTGTATTTATTTATTTATTTGTATGCGTGTTATTCGCAGAACTCAAAAAGTATTGAACCGAATCGCATGGAATTTGGTGGGATGATTGGTTATTATCCGGGGACCATTTGATTAGATTTTGGGATCAATCGGGTCAAAGGTCAAGGTCAAAGGTCATGAACAGGTCAAATCTTCTTGAATGGCATGCAATTTGGTGGGATGATTGGTTATTATCCGGGGACCATTTGATTAGATTTTGGGATCAATCGGGTCAAAGGTCAAGGTCATGGAAAGGTCAAAATCATTTTTTTTACCATAGCACGATACATTTGTATCCAATTGGCATGCAACTAATGCCAAAATGTTCATAATTCAATGCCCAATCTTGCGATATGCGAAGGTATGCGCTCTACCAAGTGCCCATTCTAGTTATTATTGTTTTAAACTCAGTTTATTTTTTCTTCACCTTCACTACGATATGTTGTGTACGCCTCTAAATGGCGTATGAACCTGTTCTGGTGGGCGAAAAGCGACGCTGAAACCCTTCTCACACAAAAGGACGTTGCGTCACACTTCTCTGGCGTGTTTTGAGATGAATCTTTTTTTTGTTAAATCCTCCGATGCATAAAACTCTCCTAGTGAACCGTTACGCGTCCGTCTGCGACCGCGGCGCTTCATTTCTCCATCAGCGGGAGCAGTGCTAGTTCATTATCCCGCACAGTAGGGTCCCAAAAAACTAGTCCAGAAAAAGCCAGCCGGGAACGCCGAGACAGGAAACAGGTCAGCGGGAATGGATTTGTTATGTACCCGCTGACGTACAACCAGGTGCTAAAGCAACGGCATGAATGTATTTAAAGGTGGTTGAAGTTATACAGAACTGTGAGGACAATCCTGCCGGCGCTATTAGTAATTTATCATCTTTTTACCGCGTGTGATGAGTAAGTGCATCGAGCTGGGTCAAACAGTTCTTAGTCTAAAAGCTAAAAAGTCATCGGGAACGAAAACGTCTTCTTTCAGGCTCTGACTAAAGTATATCATAACTATTCATGCTGTGAGCCATATACCCCCCCCCCCCCACTCCTCCATATAACTAAATCTGTCAAAGCTTTATCACTCGCTCTGTGAAGCCAATCGAATGGCTAATCAGCCCATCTAGCCAGGTGACTTTGTTCTAAAGTTCACGCTGCTGAGGTATCCCGCCGCCATGCGCAGGAGCCGCCGCGGTGATGGTGTGAATGATTGGTACAAATGCTCCAAGGGCATGATTTGCTCTGGCCTCCAGAACGGCTCCTATTTGGTCCACTAAGTGCTTTGCGAGGAGACGGCGTCGGGCGAAGACATTAGAGTCGCGGCGGCCTGTCATCCGCATACGGGGTTCAGCACTTCCTGTGTCGGAAAGGGGACGAGGCGCCATCAAAAGGTCGCCCCGGAAACCTCTCCTCTGTGACAACGACAACAGACACGGTATTAACAGGCAGCTCTGGGTCCGCCCTCTCACATCTAGAGGTGACGCCTGTGACCCGAATCAGCAATTCTGGGAGCAATTGTTACAACAACAAAAAAACAACAACTACAACAACAACAAATCTGAGAAGAGAAGAGCAAAGTAAGAAGTTCAGGAAGAGTTCAGCTGCATCTATTTCTTGCATTTGCACTCCTCTAATTTGGCAGGGCTCAGCTATCGCAAAGGGGAACTCAGGCAAGGAGAAATGCTGCGGTATGGAATGAATACGATGAAATATTGCACCTATTTCCCTGCAAAGTCACATACACACACACGGGCATGCATGCCTTAACACATCTACAGAATATGTGGGGAGAGCCCTAACAAACACGAGGGGGGTGGAAAGCCATCATGTAAACATTATGCGTTCCACATATGACCTCTATGTTTCCTCTCATTGTCCAGTGGGATAACATAAAAATACATGGAGATGTGGAAGGGGCTCCATCCATAACCCAATGGACAGTGGTTGCATGCACAGCGCAGGCCTTAACTAGCTGCCTGTTGTATACTCATGGGCAGGCAGGTTGAAATATGAGGGCTGAGGACACGAGGTCTTCCCAGAATGCTAAACTCTCTCTCTCTCTCTCCCTCTCTCTCCCTCTCTCCACCCCCCCTCCCACTGTGCCCTGCAACCAATCTGACGCCTAATTAATCCTGAAGGTCTTTTGTTCCGCTGAGGTTTTTCTTCTCTTTCCCGCCACTGCACTCCATCCATCCTCCCCTCCCCTCGCTCCCCCCCACTGCCTGCCTGCCTCTCTCTCTGGCACACACACACACACACACACACACACACACCTCATTCCAGCCTCTCCCATTTCCTTTCCCCCAAGGGAGGCACGGCACAGTCCCAGAGAGCAGAACTGGGGTAACAGATGTTTTGCTTTTTTGTTTAGTTTTTGTTCCTCCATCTTTGGGGTATATTAATCCAGAAAAAAAATACGACTGTCATTACATTTATTCCCAGTATTCCACTAATGATGGGCACATGAGACATATTTATGGTTTTCACGACACAGGTGCGCAGCGTTGCGGAGACAGTGTCGACCATACGCAGCGGCAGAAGGCAAAGACGTGTCTGCTGACCGGCCCAGTGTTCATGTCTTTAAAGGAAGAGACACTCTCGTGTCTGAACACCCCAAAATGTGTACCTAAGATACAACAAACACACACACACTAAGTTTAAAAGTGGGATCATGGGCTCGACTATCTATTTGGCAGGTAACCAGACCCTTTCTTAAAGAACATCGTGTTTCTGAGAATGCAATGTGACTCCTGTCTGTATTGTCGATACGTTGTTGCGTAATCACGTCTCACTCACGGTTGACGCACAAACAGAGAGTGTGTTCTTCAGGTGTGATACTTGTTTGTATCAACACACGTATCCCCCAGACTGATGTACAGTACCACCCCCCCCCCCCCCCACACCCACACACACTCAAAAACAACAACACCCTGGCACATCCTGTTCCGTCCTGCAGCCAAGCGGAGCACGTCAGCAACACAAGGCCTGTCGCCTGAGCTATGGAACCGAAGGGAGGGAACCCTCAGGAGAACAACCACAGAGGTTTTGGGAAGCCCAGGGGGTCCGAGCGATCAGCCAGGTGCAGCGGGACAGGCGCTGGCGAGGGGATGTGTGTCGCCATCTTCGTAGCGGAGCAGGACTGATATTTGGGACATTTCGATTTTACGGATATAAAATGGTCTCGTGCTCAGCAGCATATTTGGTCGGCTACTTGCGATAGCTGGATGGACTCATTTCTGATTCGGGGGCAAGCTGCTATGAAAGAAAGAAAATGAAAGAAAAATGCGGCATTGCAAATAAGATAATGGATTATCTAAAGAGAGAACAGCTCATTGCTCTCTGTAGATTGTTCACTTCCTCCCTGTGTGTCTGTCTCATGACATCTCTACTTTGTTGGCTATACAAATGGAACAAAGGTTCTGACATGTAGCGAGGCACGCAGTCAGTCCACCTGTCACAGCATTTGCAAATTCCCCGAGTAGACACTCGAGAAAACACTCTGCTCTCTACAAACAGAGAATGTTGCTGGAGATAACTTCCTGAGGGCGCGATCACACCACACGCGACTTTTAAAAGCGCAGCCGCTTCAATAACGCCGTGGCAAAAACGCGCCGTGAAAAAAAGCGCGGTGTCGCCTGCGTGCGCAACCGGGCGATAAAACTTAATTTACAAATTATTATTATCATTATTATGATTCAAGCACACGTCCCGCTCTTGCTGTGTTGTGGGATGAGGAGGAGGGAAAGCCCCCCAAAAGCAGAGGTTTAGGTTTCACGATATATTTTTAAAAAAGGAACGAGTACGGCGAATACCACCATTTATTCCGTGAATTGTGTCTCGATAACTTTCAGTTGTACTTCCGGCTGAGCAGGAGTCAGTTGGAGTCGTGTTTCTATTTAGAATGATAAAGCTCTTCGTAATTAAATACCGCTAATATGAGTGAGTGTCTTGTTGGGAAAACAGGAAGGAAAGCCCGCCTCCTGCTTGATCCGATTGGCTGCCTTGGCCGAGTGTGACATTGATGAGCGGTGCGCCTCCGCGTCTCGTGCTTAAAGTTGAGAATATTTTAAGCTCGCTAGAAAAACACGAGAAAAACACTAGAAAAACGTGCCGCGCAGCATTTAAAAGGCGCGCCTGAAAGACTGTACCATAGGGAATCAATGGTTTTGCTCGCGACGGTTTTTGAGTGTCGCGTCTGGTGTGATCGAGCCCTTAACAATCCATTTCCTAAAATTAATTAATGTACAAGAATAATATGGAGAAGAAACGCTTCGTTCTCAGGCCACCGTCTCTCAAGGAGTCTGCTCCATGAGCGATGCTCGTTTGAACCAGAAGAAGCAATTAGCAGCTTTTTCAACCAAACCGCTCCAGGAACCATCGATGGATCCAGAGGAATGAAATTCAAGAAGTAAAAGTTTTCCGAATTCGGATTTGTGTTTCCGCCCTCAACTGCAGAACCTTTTATTCACAAAGAAAAGCAAAAATAGCTGCTTTGGAAGGAGATATTGAGAAGAAGCTGTGATCTCTAATGTGTTTGTGAAAGTACTTAAAATAATATATGCAGAGGTGGGAGAAAGAGACTGAAATCTCCAAAGTAGATGTTCTGTTGAGTGTTTGATGTTTTCTTTTATTACATCTAGTGAGCAAGCAGAACATCACGATAATGTCTCATTTGTGCTATAAATCTGCTGCCTTATAATATTAGAGTAGCTTAACAGTTGTATTAAAGTCTGTATGTAAATTGAATAATATCTAAACAATATTCAGATTTAAAATTTAACTGAATTCATTATATATATTTACATATAATATATGAGAATAAATGTTCTTCTCTCATTTCAAGTAAAATAAAGGCTGAATTGAAAACAAATACATAACAGAAAGCTTTTGAAAAATGTACTTGTCCTGCAGCTTTCAATTCAGTTAATTCAGGTATGAAGGGATGTCAATAACAAAACATATATTAAATTGTATTAAATAGTGTGGGACTTTATTTGTGGTTATTTAAAGCACTTGCTTCATCTCTGTTCTCCTCTCTGTTAACAGTGTAGGGGAGCGGATCAATGCGTCAGGATTCTGATCATATTGAGCTCGGAGGTTTATTTTTCTGTGCCTTCATTTCAGATTTGAATGGGAACAGATTTGGGATTCGTCACGTAGTGGTGCTTCATATTGTCACTATTAATAATCGCAAGCGGGAATAATAAACATTGTCAGAGTCTGTCCGTTCTCGGTCGACAGCTCTGGTTAAGCTGTCCACGTTTCTCATATTGGAGCACGTCATGTGAAATAACGTCTTCCTCCCATCTCTCCCGTGTGTGTGTGTGTGAATACGGCACTCGAGTCAAGGGTGACGCATATCGGAATACACATACGTGATTGGCCGAGTACCATCACAGGAGACGGTTTACAACGCATGGATTTGGTTGTGTGTATTTCCTGGACCGCTGAACGAGTGCCCAAAACTATTTTAAATCCATCAACACGACGCTATTAATGGAAACCTGATCTTTGTTCTCTCCTTTGAGTCTGCTACATCAATTATAGTATTCAAGGTATACTGTACATATCGGTCCTCTCCCTCACGAGAGAGCACAGTCAATGGATAACAGAGTATATTAAATATAAATGTGCCACATGTGTTGATCGGCCTCCTGTACGTCCTCGAGGCGGCTCTGGGAACGATCTGATCTCCCAGCTGTGATGTGTGCGGATTTGCGCCTCTCCGTCCAGCGTGTATGACGGAACGGTCCATTGCTCCGGGCTGAAAGGTCATTTAAAGGCCAAACATCCAGACCTCTCATCTCCACCCCCTCCTCCTCCTCCTACTCGCCGCTCTCCTGCCTGAGAACCCGAGATAAACCTACACATGCCAGCCTCAAAGGACCAATAGTCGTGATTTATCGTGAGCCATTTGGTACCTGAACGCCTATGAAATTGTAATGAACTTGATTATGCTTTTAATGAAGTGTGAGAGGTTCTTCAGAAACGATTACGGCCGTGCTCCGGCTCACGGCTAGAGGACTGTGGAGGGGGGAAGGAGGCGTGAGAGAGAAGGAAGGAATGGAGGATTGTCACGAACAATGAAGACTTCTGCTCCTCTGCTCGCCAGACACTGTATGGCGAGCAGAGGAGCAGACAGGGGCAGCTCGCTTCTTCGGAATAGATTACAGGGGCGTTACACCTCGCATCCGAGGTGACTTGACCCGACCAACCCCATTTCAGTTCCTCCCTGCTAAGGGATTTTCCTCAAAGCGGCATGCTGACGTGGTACATTACATTCAACAGCCTGCAGCCTCATAGGTCATATTTTGCATACATATTAGACGTCGAGGATGATTCTAACCTTTCCGTGTCCAGGGTGCTCCCGTTCAGACGGGGGAAACATTATTGTTCAGTAATTTCACACACAAATCTCCACTCTCCCATGCTGCTTCCTCTTTAAATACCACATGATGAGGTAAGTGGCTGCTGAAAGGGCAGACTGACAGCACCGGAGCAAACAGTGGCTTTTTGCTCCAATTATTATTGTACGCTAAGTGACAAATTGTAATGAGCTACTTTATGGATGCACAAAGGTCAAAGATCCGGATTAGTTTTAAAATACAGCAACAAATACTGGTGTTATGGTGTCACTATTCCAGTTTATTACAAATGGGGTGTTATTTGCCACTATTTCCAGGTATAATAACATTGTACAGAGCAAAGTAATTGAACCTTCGCTGGCCCCGCTGCTTCTCCTTTAAATGGCCAGAGCCATAGAGCCCACACTGTCACTAACTCACGGAATAAATATGTTCTACTTTTCAGAAAAAGCTAAAAAGTGATTTCAGAGAAAAGCAGACAGAATGAAAAAAGCAGCATGTGCTACATTCAGGATAACTTCAGTAGCCAGCGTAGACGAGCTAACGCTAGTTAGTGATGTGCTGACGACACTTGTTAATGTTACGAGTATCACCGATAGTGCATCCTATAGTCTATTTGCCTTGGCTGCCCTCCTTGAAATCTCATTTATTGGGCCTTTTTAGGACTCTAGCATCACCCTTGAGCAAGAGGTAGGAGTACTCCGAGTATTATGTACTATTACACCATGTTAAAGGATTTAGCTTAGCTTATTTAGAAAAAACTTTATTCCAATTGTAATACATAATTGAAATTTGACTCTTTCTCTTTTAGGAGCAGTGGGCTGCTGTGAAGCTGGGGAGCAACATGGGGTTCAGTGTCTTGCTCAAGTGCACTTACACATGCAAACTGAAGGACGACAGCCGCCCCATGGTACCATTACTGGGGCTGCACCTCGCACCTTCTGATTATTTTTATTATCCATTAATCTGGTGATTATTTTCTCATTTAATAGATGAATTGCTTCTGCTATAAAACATCAGCAAAGTATAACATATGCTCCCCACAATGCTTTAAGCCCACATGTGGCATCTTGCTCGTAATGGCTGATGCACAGACCTAAACCCAAAAGTATTAAATGTTCAATCATATAAAACAGAGACATTCTGTGGCATTTAGCAGATTACAAAAAGCATTAAGACGTGGTGAGGTAGATCAAAAATGCATTTATTTTCTACATAAGAACACGACTGTACATCCTGAGGGTCTTGATGAGGAGTTGTCTTCTTCGCAATGGAGAACTTTATCACATCTGTTGCTTAATTCAAGTCAGCCCATCTGTTCCTTTTTTTTTTTGGTGTGTAAATACACTCGTGCATATGGATTAAAACACTCATTCATAGGTGCGAGCATAAATGTATGTATTGTTTATGTATTCAATCTGGTATCCATGTAGGTCATGTGATCACACCCAGGGGGCTGATGAGTTCACACACAACACTGCCTCTCTCTTCCTTTCTCCTGATTGGTCATTGGTGTTGGTATATTAGTCCTTTGACCCAAAGGTCATGTCGTCCACAGTTTGTCAGCTATAGCACAGCGATCCCGCTGATTCTTATTCTACGCTTTATAAACAGCCAGGATTCAAGAGTGCAAACCCTTTTTCTGTCATACAGAAGGAAGTCCTTTCATTAGATAATCTGGAACAAGGGAACATTTTGCAGTTTTTCTTGAAAGGATAAACTACATTTGAATAGACTATCAGCTTATCCTGATAGTGTTAATAACTTTGCATATTTTTCTTTAATTGTAAACACAGAAATGATAATACAAGTAAATGTAAAAGTTAAAATGTGATTTTTTTTTTTTTTTACACGTTTCTGTATGAGCGCACAGCGATGGTAAATCCGGTGGATCAAAGTTCAACCAGGACGATACAACTTGGAAGCTTCTAAAAGGCCCATTTCGTAGATTTATTTTTTCTTTAATTTTTTTTTTGGGGGTTTGCTTAAAATCAATTTAATCTTCACGTTCTCCATTCTCAGCAATAACCACGGTGAGTGCGATGTCATTATTATTGACGCACACAAAGACTAAAGCCACAAAACAGGAACCCAGGAGCGTCCTTCCACCATCTGAAAGACCAATTGAGAAGTATTCCACTGCAGGAGGCGTCTTGTTGGAGCCAATCAGAAAGAAGGGATGAATGCAGATGTTTCATCAGTCAATTTGCGCTGCACCACTTATGGCGATGATCACAGCTGAACCTGTGGCTACAGTCTGCTGCGGTAGCTGTCACTTTGAGTGTATCCGTCGCCATGCTGAGGCTGTAACACTGTCTGCAAGGTCTCCGAAGCTGTTAATCAACTCCTCTCTAATGTGTTGTTCACACCTTCTCCCTCTCCCTCTCCCGACTTGGTGGATTTCTATCTCAGACAGGGCGCTTGGCGGAGAGATCGCTGTCGCTAATTTGTTGTGGCAATATTAATTAATGATCAGCCTGTCACAGCTGTTTATATTGAGACAGATTAGAAGTGGGAGAGATTAGACAAAGAAAACAATCTGCGAGAGGCTCAGCGGCTGACAGGGGTCACCTTCACGTGTCTGAAATCATATTCAATTTGTCAAGGTGGAGGCGGGGAAATAACTCCACTTGACCAGTCTGTATCCTTCTCAATATGTGTTGGTTTAGAGATAACTGAATCTATTAATGTTTGCACCGAAAAAAATCAACTAAAAGACAATTTACAGTCGTGTTTGATCCCGGCTGATGTGATGAGATATTAAAATGCTCTGGCTTGTTTCATATGTTTGTGATAACCACAAGACAAATGCGCTGGAATTTTTCTCTCCTCTCTTCTATCTCCCCTCAACCTCTCCCCCATTAATCCTGATCTCCGTCCTGCACGTGTGTCCTCAGTTCTGACCCGCTGACCTCCATACAGACTATGTGCCCCCCCCCCCCCCCCCCCGACAGGCACACACAAGTCTCAGTTGACTTGGCAACGACGCGGCGCATTCTGGCGGCGAGGGGAGATAAAGTGGCCAATCAAGGCCTGAACAGTGGGGTAATGATTCCACTTGGTGAAATGGGTGTCAGGATTACTGCTACACTTTCTCACTTCACTGTGCAGGCTTTAATAGGGCAAAGACATTTCCGCTAACTAGAGTGCCACGGGCAAAATTCAAGAGCAGCTTCCCACTCGCTGACTAATAATGAAGACAGAGAGGGCTTTCACACCTGTAGTTCGGTTCATTTGGTCCGAACCAAGGGAGAAGAAAAAAACGTGACATTGTCGCATTTCTGGTCCGGGTTCCTGTTCACACTTGCTTATTACAAACAAACCCAGGGGAGTAAATAATATACAATTAATTCACACAACCTGAGATTGACATCCTGCATCATCAGAAATAACTGATTCAAGGTATTATTAGTATTATCAGAAGGCAAATCGACCGCGTGTTATGAATAATGACTAAACAGGTGAAGACAGGTCTGTACAAATAACTCTTTGTATGAGGCACATGTGGCATCTGGTACATGATTAAAGGGCTTATTACTGTGGGATTGCTGTAACACACTTTCTAAAGGACTTCCTGATTCAAGCACAGCAGTTTTACAGCTTTTGACTGACTAATCAAGGAAATTACCCGCACTTGTGTGCATATGTGTTGACTTGCATAAATAGGTTACATACATGATCGCATACTGAGTCATTTTAAGGTTGTGTCCCGACCAGATGGATGTATTAGTCGTGCTAAAGTCACATATCCGCAATCATAAAATTGAGTGGTTTGTTTGCTTTCCAACCACAAACGAACCGCACCAGAGTCGGCCTTCAGTCAGCTTTCACGCCAGCCCAAACGAGACCGGACGGACCCAGCAAACGGACCAGAGTTTGTTTAAACTGGACCAAACAGGTCAAATGTTTTAACCAATCAAAAACAGTATTACAGATTAAATAAAAGGGAGGATCCAAAGAAAATAAACTTAATGCTGGTAATGGTCTTGTTTTCTCATTTCTTATTATAAAATAATACAGTATGTAATATTCAGCCTCACCACAATCATTTTGTACAGTCCCTTAGAGAACTGGGCTTCATGGTCAGAGCGCTGCCACACTCATCAGATCAGAATATCGCCTCCTGAACATGTGCTGTTGAGCAAGGCAGTGAACTCCCTATACTAAGGGCCACGTGTGATTCAGATCCACTTAAATATCCCACAGGGGGATATTTGTTCCAGCGCTTCCGAAAACATAAAGTCCACCGCACAAACAATAAAAGCATTACAGACTCAATAAGACGAGAGTCACATACGCAGATCAACTTTCAAGCACATAATTTCACGCGTGGTTGAAAAATGTTCAACTCTCGCCGATCAGATCGACCGCAAAACTTGCAAAATAGATGCTCACCAATGCTCATTGCAAATAATGATAAAACAGCTGGGAGAGCTGCCTAATGCAGATGGCTGTGGTGGCACTGGGCCTGTCAATCAGCTATTAATAAGTAGAGTGAAGTCAGTCTAAGGCAAGATATCTCTGCAGAATGCAGTCTCATTTGATTTCCCTGAATAATTGAAGGTTAAATGATGGAATCAGAAATCAAAGCCCTTGCTGGAAGATAAATAGCTCTTTAATGTCAAGCACAGTGTGGCCCGATGCCTCATTTCTGAAATGATTGTAAGAAGTCTATTCCCACAGACATGAGCGTAGGAGGCACAGAGGAAAGTATAGGCTGTATCACTGCAGGGGGAAAAGTCTATTGCATTGTGTGGATGTGCACTAGTATGCCTCTCTTGCCACTCTCGCTGTATTATTCCTTAATATGTATGTAAAGCCGAATACAGCAGCACGCCGCTCCGAGACTTTAAATATTTCATTGGGGGTGGGAGTTCTCAAGCTATTGGTCATCCTGTTCAGCTAAGTTTGAAGGACGCCTCATCCTTATGTTCCACTCTGTTGAGTTAATGCAACATCCTCATATTACTGCCCTGTCTTCCCCTATTACGTCCATTGACCCCCATCGATATACAGTACTCACGTGTTGAATCCCTCTTCTTCTCTGCATCCCCATGTATTCTTACAAGAAGGAAGTAGCAGTGCTTTGTCACCTACCCTGTTTTTTTATACTACAGATGACCACATTTTGGTCTTATTGGATGTCATCTTTGAACTAATCACTTATAATAACAATAATCTTTGCTTACAAATTATAAAACAAGCTGTGTGTATATTACTAGCAAGTTGTCTAGTAATGAGGCTAACAGTAAAACCAGATGGCGACCTGGGCTTCTCAAAAGTGGAGCCAGCACGGACGTGCATTAAAACGGCCATCAGGGTGTGGCGCATCCGCTTGAAATGTCAGATTGTATGGAAGTCTCTGAGAATATGGCCGTACTTCCCACTTGATTTATTACCGCAGTAAACATTGTGAACATGAGTTTATGTCGGGCTCCCTTGTGATCGGAAGGTTAATACCAGAGACAAACTCAAGGTTTCAAAACCCGCAGCCCACAGACTGATGGGTGACATCGCTCACTTCAAACAAGGTAAACATTGCTCAGCTTAGTTTGGCATTTACAACGTCACTATCAGGTCTTTTTAATACCACATATTGATCACTCTCTTTTAAGCGAAGAGCAACACAGTAAAGAGGTTTGGCATCACAGGTGAAACCATTTTTTTCCCTTCAAATTATAAGGCCATTAACGCATGACCCAAACAACAAACAAATACAAATATGTATAACTTGTGAAACACCAGAGTCATGTCCGATAAAACCATATTCATCTAAGGTCAGGGCAGGAGTTGATGCTCTATACTGCATAGGGCCATTCACTTCTATCCTGCAACAGGTACGGCCGGAGGGAATTCTGGGATAAGAGAACGGATCAATGTGGCACACATCCTTGGGCATACCACCATAACATTTGCATTACTCTCAGGCTACAGCTGGCAACCACCCCCGCACCACGCTTCACATCTGCAGTGTAGTCAACTGCTGCCATGCAATCAGTGCTTGGCAAGAGAGGTTGGCTCGCATGTGAACATAAAGAGTGTGAGCGTGAGCTGGAGGGGTTTCATACGAACATTGCGCAACAGTTCGGACATGTAACCCATCATATCCACAAACACATGCCCGGTCAAATGTTTTTTCCGCACACGCATGCAAACATATACGTGAAGTTTGTGTGCTTTTGGCCTTTACCGGTGCAAATAAAATGCCTCTCGAGCCTGCCAGATGGCACGGCTGACTTTCAAGAATTTTCCACAAGCGAGTGCTTTCTGGAACTAAACGGGTGTGGAAAATCCTCTTAAAATCCTTTTAGACACCGTGGCAGCAGGGAGAAAAAGGAAGGAGAGAAGAAAAAAAATTCTCCCAGGCAAATGTGCAGGTTTGTTGGGTTGATGTCGCGCTCTGGGGAAGGACACCCTCGCCGGTCTATTTCTTCAAGGCTGGAAGAAGGATGTTCAGAGGACCTGTAGCCTGCAGGGTGTGCAGGAGCACAATATGGAGGTGCGCGTGTGGAACAGAAGGCTTCAAGGGAAGACTTTAGGGAAAGGACGCTTTGGATGTGCACCGTGTCGACGCATGGGCTTCGTTCTGTTCCATTCAAGACTTCAAGATTGTGGGGAACATTCTGTTGTGTTGCATTGGGACAGTGGAGGGGACATACGGTTTCAACATGCCAGTGACCTGGTCAGCTTGGATATGAGGTTAGATACTTTCTCTATGCAAACAATAGTAAACAGCTACAGACAGTGTGACTATCTACTCAGGGCAGTTTGACTTTTCGATGAAATTCTTCTGCTGAAATGAAGTTTCAAATGGCCGTCAACGTGTGCCAGCCAATCCAGCCACTATGTCTTTAGGCTCTCCAATTTCCTCAAGTTTCCCAAAAACTAGTTTCCTGGCTCTGATTGCTCTTTACATATTTGGGTAAATGAGCATGGGATTGGGCTCGGTGGTTTGTTTGTCGATTTACTCTTTGCTTTTCTATCTCCTTTGGGCAACAGATTGAATTAATGTTTGTAGACACTGTGATGCCACACATGAGGAAACAGGAGATCTTGCAAAATTGCAAAGCCCATCCAATTACAGTTCTACAAACACATACGAGGGAGAAAAAAAAACTAATTTGGGTGGCGATGCAGATTTCGCCTGTGTCAGAGGCACAAGGGCAATAATTACCTACATTTACATGCTTTTCTATTTAAATAGTCCAAAAAACAGAGACTGTTTACTCAAGAACCAGGCTTTGCAGAACACGCGCACACATATTTGCCATCTGTATTTTCATGATATGCACCCGTATCTTTTGACTCAACCTAAATGCCATCTTGCTTTATCATTGCTGCCACTATTTCTGCTCTTTTCAGCTCCTATCGCCTTTCCTCCTTAATTACTTGTTGTAGAGTGTTTGGCTTTTCGCTCCCCGCCTGCTGTTTTGGTCATTACAGGCCCCTGTAGGAAGTGGAGGAGCTGCCAAAGCTTAGCAGAAAACAGGCGCTCGGGATGTGTCTGTACTCACCTGGGGTAAATGAGGACAGCTCTTCCTGCTGGCTTTGAGGTCTGTCCTCCCCTCTGGGGCCGTCCGGATGTTGAAGAGGGCCTGAAGAGCACACTGGGCCGCCTGGGTCTTGGCCAGCTTCTTGCTGCGACCGCAGCCCTCAAATATACGGCCGTCCACGCGCACCGCCATCACGAAGCTACGCAGCCTTCGGCCCTCAGCTCGCTCTGAAAGGCAGGCGTAGCGCAGGCCCGGCCGGAGCTCATTGAGCCACGCCACGGCGCTCTTGGGGGCCTCTGGCTCGGCAACAATCCCACCGAGCCTCTGTTGAGCCTGCACCATCAGGTCCAAGGTATGGCGGAGCAACCGTCCATGTCTCAGGAGCTCGCTCGACAGCAGCTCGCTCTCTGCTGCTGAGTCGCAGAGAGAGAGGCCGTCGGAGCACGGCGAAGATTCAAACTCCTTGAAGAGCGTGTCGGGGAAGTCCGCCTGATCGGAGGTGAAGTCGGCTGAAGGGTTTGAGATGTTCCCCATGGCCAGGTGGGCTTGAGGAGCGTTGGGGAACTGGACGAAGGACTTGAGGGCCAGCTCGGCGGCCTTCATCTTCGCTTTCTTCTTCGTGGGGCCCGTGCCCTCAAATGTCAGCCCGTTCACCTCGACAGCGATGGAGAAGACGGGAGCGTGGACCGGGCCCGTCTGAGACACCATGCGGTACTGCAGGCCCGGCCGGAGCTCATTGAGCTGCACCAAGGCGTTCTTTGGCGCTTCGGACCAGGACAGCTTCTTATAGATCAGGCGGAGTTCACACAAGTGGCCGTTGTTGTCCTCCTCCAGCGGCCGCTTCCTCTTCAGACCGGAGCCGTCACTTCTTGCAGAGTCGGAGCAGAACATGGACTGGCACTCTGCAGATCCAATGGAGCGATCCTCTAGGTTCCCAATGTTTCGGTTCTCCTTCACCTCTGCACTGCTAGTGCCTGAAAAGCAAAACATTGTGAAATGTCAAAAGTGATCATTATAGAAAAAAGGGGGGGAAAAGCAACTATTACTGCGTGACACTCACACGTATCATGGCTGAACCGAATGAATCAAGGGAACATGTAGCCACTTTATACACAATGAAATGGTAATGAACAAATCCACAATCATCTCCCTGAGCCGAGCTCACTTCATACCACGGGGCTCCATCATCTTTTACGTGTTTTAAAATCATAACACAAATCCCCCCCACGTTACGGGGACATTATCTGCCAAATAATTCTTTAATCTGCCACCAAAATTGGTTCTGAATCTGTCATAAGTGGGAACCATTGGCCCCCGTGGCCAATGCGGAGCATCAATCCTTTTTGTAATGGGGGTGGGGATCACATCGAGTGGCAGACATTCCATGAAAGGATAAAATGTCAGGAGCCCGCTTTATTTCACACTTCTGTCCTCCGTGAGAGCAAAGCCTGAACAGCTGCGATACGCTCTTCAAACCTAGTTACGGGGAAGTGGTGGCGTATTGCATTTCTGATGGGAAATGAACAAAAATGGGGGGTTCAGATCCTGCCACAAGAATGTTAATAGTGGGATGGGAGGCTGGGATCAAGTGCTGACATTCCGAGGTGGGCTGAGGCAGATTTAGATGCATGTAGAGGCATGCAAGTACCTATCTAATGACTTATTTATCACACTCAAAATCTAATATTCAATAAAGATAATACAGATTTGAACACACACGCTGACATCCGTGAGTCATCAAAGACGCCGTTTCCCAAATAATTAATTATGTGGGTGACAGACAGATCATTTCCATATTAGGCCTGCCACCGAGGGAATTAGCGCGGCGTGCTGACAGAGAGGAAGAAAAAGAGCTTACTTAAACTGTCCTCGTCCTCTGTGCTGCTGGTCCCGGGGCTTATGTACTTGAAGGGGGCGATCAATGCTGACAGCATACTGACTTTCTCTGGATGAGAGACAAGAGACAAGCAGAGTCAACAAGAGGGCAGCGGCGGAGATGTTTTGATAGTTTTATCGATTAGAGGCGCAGATCAGCGTCGGCCCAACACGGGCGACAGGGCGCCCGCATCAGGAAGCAAACCAGAGGCTGCACATGCACACAGAACAACGGTCCAACTAAAGACATGAAGGGAAGTGCTATGAACACTGGGCCTCATGCAAGAACAGTTTCATCCTAATGTTAAAATGTTTATTGTTGTTGTCTTCCTATGAGGTTTGTACTGCGTGTGTTCCTTCAACAGATTCACTAAACTCTCTTTACCGGGACAAACTTGTTGTAAATCACTTGTTTCAACGTGACTGATATGTCCCCTGCTCACAATGTAAACATGTACGCATGAGCTTGATCGACGGGCCTACATTTATTGCCGTAAAATGCGGCAGTCATTGGAGATATTACGGATCTGAGACAATTAGATGAAATTCACAGAACAGCTGTCAATGCTTTAGTCAGAGCAGTATGATCTTATCATAGTCATGTGACACAGATATTAGAAGAGAGAATATAGTGTATTGGGATCTTTTTTGTGAAGAGAGCGGTCTGTTCACAACCTCAGGTGTGAATTCAGTACGTATCTGTGGCAGCTGTCTCCAATCTGGCCTCGGCTGCTGACTGATTACCAATCAGTCAGAGCAGCTGACTGATTACCAACCAGCCAGCAGCCGAGGCCAGATTGGAGACAGCTGCCACAGTATCTAAGCGAAACTTGGTACATTTTAATCGGGTCATAATTCAATGAAATCCACACAATAATTTCACGAGTATTCATCCGATAGCTCGCTCTTGTCAGCCACACGAAGCTCCGCCCACAGTCCCGCCGCAGATTTTCTAACTGACAGCCGATTGATTTTCATTTTGACGCAAACAAAGCATGTCGGTCCTGAAAGGAGAAAGCTGCCTCGCAGCTGTTGGTGAAAACGAACACGCTGATCTCTGACGGGCAACATGAGAAGAAAATACCTTGAGCAATCCATATTGTATTTCTTTTGTTTACTTTATTTTGTATCTAGGCCTTTTAAAACACGCACACTCAAACACACACATAGACACACACACACACACTATGTCTCCAGTGTTAAACTTCCTTTCTTTATGGCTAACTTGTCCACAGTGGCTTCCTCCTGCTCCTCCCCGGGGCCTGCTGCTGTCCAGGTGTGCGTGTTGTTTACAGTATGAAGCCCTATTAGGGCCATCGCTTGGTCTGGTGCACTCCATGCAGCGCTGAGCAGAATTGACAGACCAGTCTGGCTCCTTAATTACAACACCCCTCCTCTCCTCCCCACACCGGCTAATGATCAATAAAAGAGAGAGGCAACGAGAGGGAGAGATAGAGAGAGAGAGAGCGAGAGTAGCTGGAGGTGGACAGAAGTAAGAGGGAGGTGATGCAGGAGGGGAAGAAAAAGCTTGAGGAAGAAGATGAGCCAGAATGAGTTTGTGTAGGTGTACAGAAGGCCAGAGGGTGTGCCTGGGGGTCAAGACGCCCTCTGAGCTGCCCACTTCTCCTCTCCACCACAGTCCTGGAGCAGAACTTAATGCCATGTGCTAAACGCTGCATAAACGGAGGGCACATTACATTGCAATAAACATGTTTTGATAAGGGCGCAAGGTTGTGAACAAGCTGGGCCTCTCTCTCTCTCTCTCTCGCTCTCTCGCTCTCTCAACAGCACTAGAGGGGCTCAATGAGTCACTCTGACACACATGGATACACTCTGAACACTGAGGCTGGAGCTGGTCCTGGCGGGCCAGCATTACAATACAACCATTTGCATTCTGACCTAATTACGGACTGAAGCCCAACACAAGCAGCAATTTAGGGCTAAACGACTCCCTTGGCCGACAAGGTCATTACCCGGACCATTTTCAAATCAGTCTATATTGTTTTTAAAGCCCTGAAGGCCCTTTTTAGCGGTGCGAAAACATGGTCTGGTGTGTTTACAAGGCTGGGGGGGGGGGGGGGGGCAAAATGAGAGGTCTTGGCTTGGACAGCATATCTTAGCCGGTTCTCACGTTTGTTGCACACAATATACACAGTTCTTTGACAGCTTTTGTGCCGTGAAAGACAAATGTTCGCATCAAGCATGAAATTGCAGGTAATTAACAAACAGGAGTTTCACACTGTGGCCTGAAATGACTGTAATGTATATCTGAAGTCCGCCCACTCAACAGCTTGTGCCAAGTCAAAGGGACCCGCTGGGCAAGAAGACATGAGTTTGTGTGACCAGATGCACGCAGAGTGTACAACATATGAGCATGAACAAATGTATCTCATTAGAAAATTAACTGATGCTGAGAGCACGCACATGTACAGGTTTAGAGCACGCAGGCAAAGCGCAGTTTTAACATCTGGTCACCAAAAAGGACCAGAAAGAAATGTTTATGATTTTCACTGTGATGATAAGTATTCTGTTAATTGGACGCCGGTCGGGTTAACCGGCCCTGATGCTACGTTTGGCCTTTTGAACCTGCTAGAGAAACATTTATCCACTTTAGTGCTAAAGTGGATAAATGTACTGTCGGGTCAAAAGACTTCCAAGAGGGAGACGTTTTACACCTGGCATCAACCTGGCATCTGTATCTGGATAAGCATCAACACAAAATGAATGCATGGTGCAAATCCATTGAAATTGGGTCTTGACCCGGTGAATGCAACTCGTACAACTCGGCCGGCGTCTATTCTTTGCTGCCTCAAATTGTTCTGCAGCCAACAAACTATAGTTTTTCTATGTCGATGGTTGTTAACGTGACTCATAAGGAAGATAACATGTTCAGGCAAACAGGAGGATCTTTTGGTTGTGTCTCCGTAATCTCTGACTCCAGGAGTGGCCATTGCCGCCTGAAAAAGCAGCAGGCAACAGGTAAGCTTTGTTGGGTTGTGAAGTAAAGTGTTTACATTTTTTTGGAAACACGCAAATAAGAGCAATTGTATAATCGCAGATCCCGCTTTCGAATTTGAAAGGTTATTTTGGCCGTTTTTTTCGGGTAATCGGTCATAAAATAAAGTATTGGCCTGCGCCAGAGGAAAAGTTAAGGGATAACCAAGGTTCTTACATCCATCTGGGAAACAGGGCAATTAATTCAATAGTGTACACACCCGAAAAGACCAATGAGATAAAGGGGAAAGTAATTCTATGCTCTCGCTCCAGTGTTAGACACTTCACTGGGCTGCAGAAAAGCCTCAATCGACCCTTTTATTCTGTATTCATAGCATTTTATCATACGTTCAGTCAGAATAAACCTCTGTAGGTGTGCAAGTCACACAAAAAAAAACCCAATTCTTCTGACTTTCAATGGGCTGCAGTTCATTTCAAATGTCTCAGGGAGTAGCTGTTGAGTAGAAAGCATCATCATGTTTGCAATAACTCGGATGCCGAATCAACTGCACAGTGGTAAGCAGTGCAGTTTAGAGGTCATCCTCCAAATGCCACCTCTGATCGTTTTTTGATAGCTTTATGAAGCGCCGGTACAAACACACTTCACTCTGATTTATGGGTGAGCTGTGTACAACGTCAGAGGCAGTTTGTGTTCGGAGTTTGCGGTATGTGTGGCGTGATTGATTTTCCTAAGAGACATGCAGCATACTTTGGGCCTTTTAAGAGGGAAAACACAGCTCACAATGGATGATGATGGAATGGGTTTGTTTTGCAAGCATTACACATGGACAGCAATTGGCACATAATAATGTCCTTAATAATGCCCTGTTGGAAATGGAAGTAAGTTTCCAGGAAATAATTGTGTAATTTGATACTAATTAAAGGTACAATGCAACTTTCATTCAAACCCAAGCAAATATTTATCATATTGGTAAAACTGAAGGCTGATTCATGGCATGTCTAGCTGACCTGCTGTGCACTAAATAGTCTCAGTAGGTTATGAATAACGATGTATTTTGATACAAAAATTATTTGTTTAAATCTTCTTCGTTTTTTTTCGCGGCGACATTGTTGTTTAAAAGTGAACAAAAATGAAATAACCTCAAGCCAGTGACCTTACACGACAAAGAAAAACCTGAACCCACCAATCACCAGCGCTGGCGTGGCCACTGTTACCTTACGTGCCCTTCACGGTATCTGTCATCCACCCCAGCCAGCCGAATGGATGAGACAATGCATGCCAATAGTCTCCATCCCCCACCGCACCAGGACGGAAAAGCCAGAGAAGAGACCAGGTTAGATTTGGAGAGCCTTGGCCAAGCACTCCTGATAGTGACAACACTGGTGATGGTGTCCATTCAAAATGAGCCTCTCTCTCTCTCTCTCTTTCACACTTCCTGTATCAGTTCTGAGGAGAAGGGTAATGAGCCCAGTCAGATTTCCCCATGGCTCAGCATAATGGTTCAGATGAGCGACGGGAGACATCAAACAGGCGCTCGGGGAAATCACTGACTCTCTCTCTCACTTCTGAACTCGTAACATCCGGGGGCCTACATGAAAATAAAAAAATAAAAGTCCATGCATGTTAAGATTTCATCCTGCCATTTAGCCATCAGTTCATTTCCAGGAAAAAAACCCTGCAGAGGCCGATTGACAAAACAGCAAATATATGTGCAAATACAAACTCCAGAGCAACAAAAGCCACCGCGGAGCTGTCAACATCTGCAGAACATCACGCCCTGCGAGAAAAGAGCATCGAATGCCTCGGAAGTCGAGTGTCCTTGATTCCTCTTTCCTTCGAGTGTTAAGAGGGAGGGACTGAGATGTGAGGGGAGGACGCAAGTGATACTGGTGGGCGCAGGTAAAGGGCATCGAGTCGCATCGAGACTCTGCGGTGCAGGACTGGGACTGCGCTGTGAAAGTAAGACTCATTTAGAGTTTAAAAATGTAAAGAGTGACCGCTCACTTATACGTGTTGTTGTATTTTTAAGTTCAAACCCCAAAAAATCTATCTGTTATGGGATAAAACGCATGGGATGAAGGAATGTTAATGCCCTCGAGCACTGCAGGCCTGATCCCACATTCCTATCACCAGCAGCCTTTATACGGGCGTGGATTCATCGCTCAACACCCCCCCCCCCCACCCCCGGGTGCAGCGGGTTAGGCTTTCAAAAGTTAGCCCAAAAGTTAATTCCAACGACAAATCCACAATGTGAGACCCGATGAACATCGCGGTTCTCTGCGACGATGCATTAGCACAGACTGATGGATATGTAGCACCTGATCAGTGGCAGTGAGGCCATCTGCTTTACATTTGCTCCCGTGGACATGGGTGCCAAGGACAGACCGTCTGGTGGACGCTGTCTTTCTGTGCCGATGTGACGAGCTTCACACAATTGTGTGTTGAGTCGTCATGCAGACACAGTAACAGCAGCAAGCCCGTCCTTTAGAATAATTATAATTCAATAAATGTAGATTAGTTGTTCTCACAACACTCAAGAAGCGAAATCATACGTTGCAGTTCAACATATTGCTCAGTGTATGTGCTTCATTTCGATTATTGTCAATACGCCATTCTGCTGTTGCAGTTTTGCTACTTTAACCCTTGTGTTGCATTAGGGTCATTTTGACCCGAATCAATATTACACCCTCCCCCCGCTTTAGGATTAATTTGACCCCATTCAATGTTTAATGTCGGTGTTCTTTCGGTAGTCAACAAACAAACATAAAGTGCCTCACACTTAAACTTGGAAAACAATATTAATTCTAATAATTTTCTGGAGGTTTTAATTGCTGGCGTCAAATTGAACCCAAAGGGTAAAATATGTTTGTAAATATAAAGGTAACAGGAGGGTGAAACATTGAATCGGGTCAAAATGACCCAAAGGCGGGGGGAGGGTGTAATATTGATTCGGGTCAAAATGACCCTAAAGCAACACAAGGGTTAAATCAAATCTCTGCTGTAATATATAACTTTTTTGCTGCATTACGTTACTGTAATATATGAAACAATAAAAGATACGATTCAGAGCCTTTTGGAATTCACGGGCAGCGAGGGCCACTTTCCTCCGAGCTGGCAGCCGAATACGATACGGCACCCCGCTGTGGAGTGTATAGAGCAGAACAACTCCAGTGGACATTGAATCATATTAATCATAGTGTGGCCCATGGCTAATATGGAGGCATGTGAACAACGGCACCTGAAAGAGCTGCGGAGGCCTTTTCATGAAAAGAGAGGCAGGTAAAGGAACACGTCACCCGAAGTGAACGTGTTGAAATGCGAGGCCCGGAGACGGGGGTCGGAATATATTTGAGTTCCATATGCTGTCGCCGTCCCTCAAAATACCTTTAGGCAAATAAAAGCAAACACTCAATGACTTCTTCCTGTATTTTTTTTATGTATTTTTCAAAGTACAGATCACGATCGCTACCTGATAAGTGACGGAATTAATGCACACTCGCTTCTCTTCTGAACGGAATATTAATGCAGGCTGCCATCCATGAGAATGAGTCATTTACAAGCACGGGGAGGAAGCCGGGGACTCAAACCTGGATGAGGTTTGTCGCCTTGCTCGTTTGATAACAAGCAGGAGGAGTGTATTTACAAGGCAGAGCGGGCGAGATAAGTCTGCCGGTGTAATGACACTAAGCAGGTCAGGAATGTCTCTGCCTCCGGGCGTGTTGCTGCTCCTCTCCCCCTCCTGTTATCCCCCGCTCTGTCACCGGGGCTGTGCTCCCTCGTGCTGCGCGGCGCCGCCATCTGCGCCCCTCGACGTGAGCGTCAACTCCCCCACCCCGTGTTCGTGGAGGCCTTCTCGCCAGTGGCGGCTGGCCAAGGTGGGCCACGGAGCCACCCACCTTGAGCCAAAAAATATATTTAAAAAGCTTTCATTTACTTTTTGCAGGCACGTGCACAGATAGACCCCTAGTGGTGCTCAAGCACCAGCCAGTTTGCCCTGGATGAGAAAAGTGCCCTTTCTGCTGGAGCCACATTTTTTCTTCATTATCAGTATTTAAGAATAAAAGTTACTCTCTCTGTCATCAAGTCCCCCCAAATGTGTATGGATATCTGTCGGGGCCCTCCCTCCTCCACTTAGAGCGCAGTAAACGCAAGAAAAAACAACACTTGTAATAACTATACTTACTAATTGAGAATGAGGTCATGCCAGGAAATATCAGACTTCCGTGAAAACGTTATAAAGCCTCAGTCTGATATTTCCCAGCATGAACTCACTCTGGGTTAGTAAGTAGTTATTACAAGTGTTGTTTTTTCTTGCATTTACTGTTTTCATCGGAGCGGTCGAGGTTAGTAAATCGTTTATTATATGACATTTTTTCGCTCCTAATGTTTTGTAAATAAAAACAAATTGTAATATGTCATTTTGTTCAGCTCTCATGTCCTTCCTAGCAACCAATTACTTAACTTCAAGTTACAGTGATCAATAGAAAAATCATTTTGCCGATGGGTGCCCTTTTTGGGGGGTTTGAGCACCTGCCCCCCAAAATGTCTGTGCACGTGCCTGCTATTAAGTATAAATTATTCAAATTGTAAATATTTATGTTTTGGAGATATGGAATATACCCAGTAGTATTTTGTAAAAACGGATATCTGCACAAAGTATATGCTTCTCCTGCACTTCTTGTCCTCTCCGCCTGTCTGCATGTCTCAGCTGTGCTGAGGCCAGATCCTTCTGGCCCAGAAGAGACGGGTCTAAGTAGTTTAGCCAAATTACAGATTAAAGATATAAATGAGTGATATACAATTTAGCCAATCAGCGTCCTAGAATAGGTTTGGCTTTGCCCCCCCCCCCCGCCCCCCGCTCCCATGTCTCAGAATGAGGACGCGCTGCGGTCGCTTTCGCCCTCTCCTTTCGACAGTGAGCGCGTGACCACACCGACGCAGCACTCGAGCTGCGACGCGGTGCCCCTCTCCAATCTCAGAGTGTGTGGGAGTCAATCGGCAGGTGTGGGTGTTGGACACAAATTGGCCCGCTCTCGCCATGGGCTCCAACCTGCACGGCGGGCACGGACCGAGAGCAACACTCGCGATCTTGAGAGGAGAGATTTTCTTGGCTGCAACTTATTAAGAACTACAATGTCTTCTTGTATTTGCCCGTTTTTCGTTATTTCACTTTTATAAGCCGAACTCCATCCCCCCACCCACACCCACACACACACTCACTTGCTCCATCCTGTTTACCGGCCTCCCTCTCCTCTCATCAAATAAACCTGCCAGCTCCGGCGCGATGTTCCCCCGGTAGTGTTTTATGCTTCGCATTATGACACATAGAATCAGTCTGGCTGTTTGCTCTACTTTGTTCAGCACAAATTGCTGCACCGATGGTCGCGCCGAAAGCACAGATGGGACGTGGACAGTTTTGCATCGGCTGTTCCGTACCACGGAGCCCAACACATCTGGCATGCGGCGGGAAGCATCTTTGCACTAATTTGTTTGTCACTATACATTGAAGGGACTATCTGTCATCCTGCCATGCTTTGGTTGCTGCATGATGTTTGAAGAACATGACTAGTCATAAGTTTCGGGCAGCCCTGCTGGCTGGTGGCCGGCCTCTTGGGACTCGCTCACGGGAGCCATCTGACTACTGGAATGAAGGAGGGATGGGGATGTAGATGAGCGAAGGGAAAATAAAAAAAGAGTGGGAGGGGGTTTGGGAATTTTACGTTAATGCGACTGCTTCACCCTCAAGGAGAGGATCCAACACGTGTTGCTGCGTATCACGATTTAGTTATTGTCACATTTACCTCTCACAATACGTTGTCATTTCTGAACCAACGCCTCCTCAAACAGAGATGGACCAGATTTTCTGGGGTGGAAATGACGACAGTCAGTGGGAGTTCGTAAACAGCTGTTTCTAGGTCGCTCATTAAGCAAACATAAACACGCTGCTACAGCTGTTTTTTAATTTTTTAAAACCGTTTTAAATGGCTAACATTAGCCGAAACTCTTGATAGCATTCAGGACCAGCTTTTAAAACAGTGAGGAATGGACATTTGTGAATGTGTTTTTTTTTGCCTGGAGTTAATGATGTGCTACCTGGCCTTGAGAGATGGCAGTAAACTAGTTAGCTGGACGTGCTAACATTGGAGTGGATGCACGGTTGAATCCATTTCTTGCATTTGTGTCCCTTTTCGGGGGAGGGATGGGGGTTTGGGAAGGCTACAGATAAAACCAAGTGATACATTGGGACGGCTGCTGAGCATTGGTTGTAGAATTACTGTTTGTTGTCATGGGCCACATTCCCCACCCTGACGTGGGAAGATCTTGGTCTCCGCTCGAGGTTTCTCAGCTTGCCTTTCTGTACACACAATTCCAGAATAGTGAGAAAAAAAAAGATGAAAGAAGGTGATGAATGCAATCTGACAGCTCATAATATCCGCTTTCCCATTCTGTGCTCTACGTTTAGTGTGACTCAAAGTCAATTAAAGAACTGATTGATGTTGATGCGTTCAGACTTGTAGATTAAGCACCGGTCTGCTAGTTTAGTTAGTTGACGGCGTTGGTCTTCATGTCCGCCTTGACACCTACAGCCTCCAGGCCACAGAGCTTCGTTGGGAAGATTGACGTTGATATTTGCAGATAGGAAGTGAGTATTGTAAACTCAACTTTGGATAAACAGACACTTGAGGATATATTTTTATTCAAGATACAATAAAATGAAAGAAGACTGGAAGGGGGACAGGGAAATTGGGGCTTTTGAGTGAAATGTAAATGGCGCGGCACTCGCAAAGAAATCTATTTTTCAGGGAGGGGAGAAAAAACACACTTATCTGTCGACAAGCACTTTCCTTGGCTACTTAAGAATGACATTAATATTGCAGGGGAAGATGACACTGTGGTAATACTGGCTGCAAAGGGACTCGGCAAGTTCCAGGGAACTCAGTATCTTCGAAATATCAGTTGTACCTTCACGTAAATTGAAAAGGCACACACGTGTTAGCCCAATCGGGTCCTAAGTAACCGAAAAACATTTTCCAATTTGCACAAATTCATGAAGCGAAAGCAGGAAACTACATAAGTGGGTAGAGCTGGAAAATACGATTTCCTGTAATTCAATGGACTGAATTTAGAATTGGCACAACTGGGAGAGACAGTATGTTCTCTGAAAGATTCTTTACAAAAATGTAAAATTCAATATTATATATATATATATATATATATATATACAGTACACACACACTTGTTGGTCGCTGTTTTGACTCATTACATAATTGTGCATTTTGAGGCCTCCACAGAGAAACCTGTGGCTCTGCTTACATGTCGCATTCAGGAGCACATCACTGCACAGCTCGTTACAAAAAATAATAATAAGAATGAAAATGACAACATTCAGAGACAAATGTACAGTGAAGCAGAACTGAGAAGAGACAGAGGGAGAGATGGTATATTTAGTTCTCAAACTATCACCAATGTCTGAGGCGTGTGCTGAATCATGGAGCGGTAGAACGTGGCCACGCACACACATTAAAAGGCTTTCGCCATAATGCTTTGATTCGTTGCCATTGAGATGAAGTTGTGTTGTGTCATCGCAAATAGCAATCTTTAATGTTCTCTGCCCCCATGAGCTCAAGCTCCACGTCTATCATATCATATCTATAATGTTGAAGCTTTAATTCTCTCTCTGATATCCAGATTGACCTGAAAAAAATTACCTTCGTAAATCACGGAATGAAGGAGGAAAGTGTTACGAACTCAGACACTTAGGAAGTAGGACCCAATTGCACGACCCGGGAGACAGAGATAAAGTATTTGTAAGTACTTTATTTTTCGGTTCTGCAGTGAACAAAATGAAAGCGCTCACGTAGTGAGGGATCAAAAACTTTTCAAGAGCACAAAATACCCTGACCTGATCATGGCAAAAGACCAGACGAACTGACAAGGAACACTGGGAGACAGGGGAATTTAAGTAACAAGACACAGGTGGGACCAATCAGGGCGGGGCTGACACTGATGAGCATAGACAGGTGTGATGACAGGTGAAAACAATCAGGAAGCCTGGAATGAGGAAAGCGAACATAAATGACATGAACCTCTCTAGCATATCTGTCGGTAGTACCTCTAAGTCTGAGGCCCAGGCTGATTAGAGTCTTGTCTCAGGACGAACTATCCAGCTTCTTGCCACCAGGAATTGCTTGCACCCCTTCAAAAGAACTGGGGTGAAGGGGCTTGAGAAAGTGTGCTCTCACACACCGCTTGATTTTACTAACGGCTGAAACGTTGGGTGCACTCTCAAGGTCTCGAGTTGCAAGCTGACACCTGGATGACTCACACTGGAAACGGACCCACAAATCTGAGCCAGTTTCTTTGAGGCGACATGGAGTGGTAAGTCTTTGGTAGAGAGCCAAACCTTTGGCCTGGACTGTAGGAGGGAGGCGCCTGCGATGAACGTCCGCAACAGCCTTCATCCGAGCTGAACTTGGAGAAGAGACTGGCGAGCACCAGCCCAAACTCTGCGACAACGTCTGATCATGGCATGTGCCGATGGAACCATCACCTCTTCCTCGTTGTTAGGGAAAAGTGGAGGCTGGAAACCATTGACACAATGGAATGGAGAGAGACCTGTGGCGGCCGAGGGAAGGGTGTTGTGGGCTACCTCGAACCTTGTGAGGTGGTCACTCCAGATGGTCAGGTTCCGGGAGACGAGACAACGTGGCGTAGTCTCTAGTTCTTGGTTCAGACGCCCGACTGTCCATTTGACTGAGGGTGAGATCCTGATGACAGGCTGACGGTGGCACCTATGAGTCGACAAAACTCATTCCAGAAGGCGGAAATGAATTGTGGACCCTGTCGGAAACAATGTCATTAGGGAATCCATGGATCCTGAATACGTGATTCATCATGACCTCTGCGGTGACTTTGGCAGAGGAAGCTTGGTCAATGGGATGAAGTGAGCCATCTTTGAAAACGATCAACCACTGTTAGAACCGTAGTCTTGCCTCTGGATGAGGAAATCCTGTCACAAAATCCATCGAAATGTGTGACCAAGGACGATGGGGAATCGGCAGCGGCTGGAGCAAGCCCATCTTAACTTGAGATGAGGTCTTATTACACGCACACACCGGACAAGCCGCTACATACTCGGCCACATTTTTCTTCATGGATGGCCACCAGAAACGTTGTTGAATCCTGAACATTGTTCTTGCTACTCCCGGATGGCATGAAAGCACAGATGAGTGAGCCCAGTGGATGACCTTGGAGTGAAGAGCCTCAGGAACAAACAGCAGATTGTTGGGACACTCGCTAGGCGCTGGATTCATGACATTTGCCTCTTTAACGGCTGACTCCACTTGCCAGGAAAAGGCTCCGATCACCCGGTTAAGTGGAAGGATGGTCTTGGGCTCTACCGCAAGTGGTTCGGGATCGTAAAGACGAGACAAAGCATCGGGTTTTTGATTCTGAGACCCGGGACGAAAAGAGAGTGTGAAGTTGAATCTACTAAAGAAAAGTGTCCACCTGGCCTGACGGGAGTTGAGACGCTTAGCCTTTCTTATATATTCTAGATTCTTGTGATCTGTCCAGACTAAAACGGTTGCTCTGCACCTCTAGCCAGTGTCTCCATTCCTCGAGGCAGCTTTTACAGCTAACAATTCCTTGTTTCCCACGACATAATTCCGCTCTGCCGTTATCAACTTCCGCGACAGGTAAGCACATGGATGCATCTTGTTGTCTTCTGCAGAACGTTGAGACAGTACTCCTCCAATTCCCTCATTGGAAGCATCCACCTCGACCATAAACTGGCGCTGGGGATCTGGAATGGTGAGTATGGGAGCTGATGTGAATCTATCTCTGAGAAGTTTGAAAGCAAGATCCGCCTGGGGGTCCACTTGAAGGAACCTTAGGAGGAGTCAGAGCATGCAGAGGAGCAGCAACAGAACTGAAATTCTAATAAACTTCCTATAGAAGTTAGCAAATCCTAGGAACTGCTGAACCTTCTTCCTGGAGTCTGGTGTGGGCCACTGGGATACTGCACTGACTTTCGCAGGATCCATTTGGATATGATTAGGTGAGACTATGTATCCTAAGAAAGACACCTCTTCTGTGTGGAACTCGCACTTCTCTGCCTTGACATATAGCTGATTATCCAGTAGTTTCTGCAAAACTTGGCGGACATGGTTAACATGAGATTTAGCGTCTGGGGAGAAAATCAGTATGTCATCCAGATACACAAACACTGAAATATTCAAGAATTCCCACAAAACCTCATTCACAAAAGCTTGAAAACAGCGGTGCATTGCACAGTCCAAAAGGCATTACCAAGTACTCATAGTGACCATTCTGAGTGTTGAATCCAGTCTTCCACTCATCCCTTGTTTTATTCTAACCAAGTGATATGCATTTCTTAAATCCAACTTGGTGAATATCTTGGCCGTTGAAGCAGTTCAAAAGCAGATGACATGAGTGGCAGAGGATAGCGGTTCTTCACCGTAATGTCATTTAGTGGACTGTAGTCTATGCAAGGTCTCAGAGACCCGTCTTTCTTTCCCACAAAGAATCCCGCTCCGGCTGGAGACGATGAAGGACGGATAATCCCTGATTTGAGTGAAGAGGAGATGTATTCATCCATTGCTGTTCTCTCAGGTCTCGAAATCGAGTAAAGTCTCCCTTGGGAATGGGGCTCCTGTAAGAGATCAATGGGACAGTCAAAATCTCGGTGAGGAGGTAGCGACAAGGCTTTAGACTTGTTAAACGCTTCTTTTAAATCATGGTAACAGGAAGGTACCTTGTGTAGATCAGGATAGTCAGGGTGATCTATAATGATCCTACTAGAGTCTGTTGGTGCATTAACAGGTTGCGAAGTTTACACCTGCCCTTACAATCCTCTCCCCATTCCTTAACTTTCCTGAAGGCCAGTCTATGTGAGGATTGTGGATCTTCAGCCAAGGAAACCCCAAAATAATCGGGTGCTGAGTCGACTCAAAAATATGAAATTGCATGCTCTCGGTATGGTCCTTATTTATAGTAATCCGTATGGGCTCAGTGCAATGGGTAACTATGAACAACAAGCGGCCGTCTAAGGCACTGGCACTAACAGGATGAGATAGCGGGACAGTTTTTATTTTTAGCTGTTTGACTAGGCCCCAGTCTATAAGGCTTTCGTCAGCCCCTGAGTCTATTAACACACCCTGGTCAATGGTCTGATTGTTAATACAAATGTCTACCTGAGTAACAGGTCGAGGAGGGAAGTCTGCGGGAAACTTGCTCACCAGCGCCCTCCTTTTGACTGGTGAGCACGATCTTTTCCCGGGCATGAAGCGAGTTGATGACCCGGCTGGCCGCAGTAGAAACAGCAACCCTCCCGTAGACGGCGCTGCCTCTCCTCCAGAGAAAGCCTGGTTCTTCCAAGCTGCATGGGTTCACCGGAGTCATTCGGAAGTGTAGTCCTCTGATGGTCCGGTAACATGAGCTGGAAATCCTCCGCTGGCGGCGCGACCCTCCGAGGCGAATTCTGGAAGCTGGGAATAACATCTCGGTTGCGTCGACGCTCCCTCTCTCTTTCCCGAAGACGGTTATCGATCCGAATGGCCACAGCGATGAGGGATTCCAGATCCCGGGGTGTCTCCAGTGGAGCCAGCTGGTCCTTTATCGGTTCCGAAAGTCCTGTCATGAAGGCGCCACGAAGAGCCGGAACATTCCATCCGCTGTCCGCTGCTGCTGTACGAAACTCGATGGCATAATCAACCACCTGACGGTTGAGCTGACGTATTTGAAACAGTCTTCTGCTGGCCTCCGTAGCAGGCGATGAGTGGTCAAAAATGCGCCTCATAGTCTCTATGAAATCGGCCAATGAGTAACATAGTTCGGTGTCTCTAGACCATTCTGCAGTAGCCCAGGCTGCAGCTCTTCCCGTTAAATGAGACACAATAAACGCCACTTTACCATGCTCAGATAAAATAGCTGCTGGGTTGTGTTGAAAATGCAGATCACACTGTACCAGAAAGGCTCTGCAATTCAAGAGTCTCCGGAAAATCTCTCCGGAAGAGCCAGCCGTAACGGGGAGGAAACAGCCTGACCTGGGTCGTCAGCTGGAGTATTGACAGGCAAATTCTCAGCTGTGGATGACGTCACCGGAGGAGCAGTCTGTTGATGAGTGAAAAATTATTCATTTGGGCAACCAGTTGTTGCATCTGTGTAGATAATTCTTCCTGAACCCGGCCTGGCGTCCTCTCAGCTCTTGTATTTCCGGCTGACTTTGTCCAGTTTTTCCTCGTGATGAAAAATCGTCACGCCCTGTACCGACAGAGCGGCGTGAAGCGTTCTTGGGTCGGCTGGGTTCATAATGTGGTCAGTTCGTTCTGTTACGAACTCAGACACTTAGGAAGTAGGACCCAATTGCACGACCCGGGAGACAGAGATAAAGTATTTGTAAGTACTTTATTTTTCGGTTCTGCAGTGAACAAAATGAAAGCGCTCACGTAGTGAGGGATCAAAAACTTTTCAAGAGCACAAAATACCCTGACCTGATCATGGCAAAAGACCAGACGAACTGACAAGGAACACTGGGAGACAGGGGAATTTAAGCACATGGTAACAAGACACAGGTGGGACCAATCAGGGGCGGGGCTGACACTGATGAGCATAGGAGACAGGTGTGATGACAGGTGAAAACAATCAGGAAGCCTGGAATGAGGGAAAGCGAACATAAATGACATGAACCTCTCTAGCATATCTGTCGGTGCACAACAGAAAGTCTTGTGGTTAAACCTTTGAAATTAAAATGTTTTGGTTTTCTCTTTTTCACGAGGGAGATAAAGCAAAGTATAAATACGCATTTTTAATTAGGTTTCCTGAAACTATTTTGGTTGCTCGGTGTGTGAAAGCGAAAGGGGATCTTTAAAGAACCTTATGACTCGGTATCATGCAGGGATGGAGTGGTGGGTAATCACGCCCAAATTCAGCTGCATGAAAAGAGTCTGTCACTCTTTCAGGCCCACATAAAGCATTCGAAGTTGAATTCACGGGGTTTTTGTAGGTGGCGTCAAACTGGAGTCAGTCTCCAGCAGCAATCACACCGCATTTAAACTGAACATAAAAAGGAGCTAACGAAGCCCAACATAGCAAGGCCAACGTCACACGGAGGTAAAAGGGGCTATTATTCGAAGGGGGCATCATGAAGTCTTATCCCAACGACTCCAAAATCTCTTTCATTCATGCGAGTCTTTGACGTGTGCGGCACACCTGACTCTTAGTGGGGAGACTGTTGTCTCTGCTCGTTTCCGCTTTCGTCTTCTTCAAGCCGAAGACGAAGCTGATCTATTTTGAGAAGGGCCTCAATGGAAGAAAATGTAAATTTTTAGTACGTTCTTGTGTAGCGTCGTCTTGCCCGCAGTGTTTATCGCTTAACCCTTGTGTTGCCTTAGGGTCATTTTGACCCGAATCAATATTACACCCTCCCCCCGCTTTAGGATTAATTTGACCCCATTCAATGTTTAATGTCGGTGTTCTTTCGGTAGTCAACAAACAAACATAAAGTGCCTCACACTTAAACTTGGAAAACAATATTAATTCTAATAATTTTCTGGAGGTTTTAATTGCTGGCGTCAAATTGAACCCAAAGGGTAAAATATGTTAGAAAATATAAAGGTAACAGGAGGGTGAAACATTAAATCGGGTCAAAATGACCCAAAGGCGGGGGGAGGGTGTAATATTGATTCGGGTCAAAATGACCTTAAGGCAACAAGGGTTAAATTTGTGAAAAAACGTCAGCGTGTCATTTAATATCTCGAGATTTGTCGAGCCGTATTTGAATCTGATGATACACTGATGCACTAATACCTCCCTGTGTAGTAAGTAGGCTCCACGGCAAATATAAATATCCATAATCTTAATAAAAGGGAGTTTGAAGGTGGGTTTGAATGGCGCCCATATTGGAGGTCAGTATTCCTGTTATGCTCTTTATTTTGATTTATGATTTAATGTCTCGAAGGCAGATCTTAGCTAGCGAACCGTCGTCGCTGGCCAGTGCTTGCTGTCAATCAAACACCACAAACTTGCACGCTTTATTTAGTAGTATCTACATCTTAAAAGGAACAGTTCACCCCAAAATCAAATGTATACGTATTTCCTCTTACCCATACTGCCCTTTATCAATCTACATTGTTTGGTTGTGTCTTGCCTAGTTTTAGGGATATGGGGCATAGAAATGTCTGCGTTCTCTCCAATACACATTACTTTATTTTACTCAGCTTGTTGTGCAGAGTTTGTATTTTTTTGCAGCTCAGTTGAGGACATTGACATCTTGTGCTGTCGCAGGCATAAGTGTCTCCATGAGTAGGTGCACGCTTACTTCGGTGTAGTGATATGGTCGGCGGGTGTAGTTCGGTAGAAAGAAGGGAGTCTGTGTTCCTACAGATGAATAGCACTGCAGGTAAATGTGTATTTGTGGGTGA
This sequence comes from Pseudoliparis swirei, assembly GCF_029220125.1. Classification (NCBI taxonomy): domain Eukaryota; kingdom Metazoa; phylum Chordata; class Actinopteri; order Perciformes; family Liparidae; genus Pseudoliparis; species Pseudoliparis swirei. Next base: position 17,154,080 of record NC_079403.1, read on the forward strand.
ACTGTCCCGTAAAGACATTTTGTCGTGGACTTTTTTTATGCCTAAATTTGGAAAGATTCAACACCATCAGCCTTTTACATTTACTTTCAGTTGTCCTCAGCGACACCCACACTGCTTCAACATCTTGTCTCATCCTTACTCTTTATTTGCGCACAGATGAGTCACCAAGACACCTCTATGACACGAGGCGTGGTTGCTAGGATACCTGTGATGCAACTCCAAAGTCTTATCGCAGTATTATTATCATTTCCGACAGAAGTGTTTTTATAAGTTGGAAAACATCAAACTCCTTCCTATGTCTGCTCTGAATCACTCTGTGGTTTCATCTACTCTGATCTCAAGTGGAAAGCTGCTATTTCGAGGGGGGACATCACACACTTAGTCATTTGTAAGGTTTCGCTTGTTTGTGCACTACAGGAAAGAGAGTGTTGTGATACCATCCCGGGTGTAATCAGGTGAACACCGATTCTAAATAAACCCACATATATAACACACGCTTCCCTTAGAGGGAATGTTTAAGTCTTCCTCGGAGTAAATAATGGAATCAGAGATGTTATCCGCTGTATGTGTATCTTTTGGTGCGTGACCCAAAACAGACAAGCCCATGAAATGGAACACCAGCTTCGTATTGCTCGAGTAGACGCAGATGCGTGGAAACAAATGGAGTTTGGCACTGCTACCCAACATCGATGTGTATGATACAGTGTGTCCTAAATGCTCTCTGACAGTAATACAAACCTTTGTCTGTTTAGCTCCGTGCGGCGATACGGATCGGAGGAGAGCGCTACGTCCTTACAGCCGACTGTTCGCGTCGTGAGGCCTTTGTCTTTCTGCATCCAAAGAAACTATAACTCCCTGTCCTGCATTGCAGGTGACTGTCCGCACAACCCCTCCTTCTTCAGCCGTTGTAAACATAATTTGGGGTGAAAGCGAGTGCATGGCAGCAACCTCTAGTTCTGAAAAGTAAAGCCAATGTGCAGGTGCCTTAAACTTGCATTCCCTCTCCTGGCCAGCAGGGGGCGACTCGTCTGGACGAAAGAAGTCAGATCGGATAGAAGTCTATAAAAAAATGACTCAAAAGCAGGGTATACCGTAGGGCGGGGTCACCTTGTGATCGACAAGTTGCTGCTGTTACCAGAGCCGTATGGGGCGTCTCTACGTCACTCATTGGCAGTCCAAATATGGGCACTTCCGTTGCAGAGAACCAAGATGGCGACGGGCAAAATTACGAAATTTAAAGTCTCATAATGGCAGTTCACAAACCTTTGGGTGGTGTCACGACTATAACCTCCACTTTTTGTACCCAGTCGTGGGGCTGCAGTAAGAGCAGTGCTGTGTATTCTAAGGGATGGGAGGGTGGTGCCTCTTGTGATCCTCATTGGATCTGTGGAAGTTCACACTGCCGCAATAAAGCGAGAGAGTTAAGCTTTCAAGTAAGGCTGTCATTTTAAGCCAGCAGAAATGGATCGCCACCGGCTAGTCCTGTGAAGGCTGCTTTTGTCCGTGTTAAAATCAAAGACTCGATGTCTGGAAAATCACTAAGAACTCTGAGTGGGGAATCTGCAACCGTCGCTGTTGTAAGCTGCATATGTCGCGTGGGAACAAAAAGCAACCCGGGGGGGCGGGGCAGCATCGTGTATGAATGGTACTTTTAAGTATCACATGGAAACGGTTTCATTAACTGGCTGCAGGCTGCACTCCCTGTTGCGTGCTGAGGAATACATGGAAGAGGTAATAATAAGGATAATGGATAAATTCAAATTTTTCTTCATGAGGACCGTTTCGTCGACGCGCGTCCTTGTAGCCAGTGCCTTTTGCTCCGTGTTATTGTCTCCCTCCGTCTCCCACCTCCCCCCTCTGCCCGTGTGCATGCTGCTGTAAGCCTCTCCTCTCCACCTGGCTGCCTGTCGCCCTGCCTGTCAGAATGACTATCTACCTATCAATCTGTGAGTGTGTCCGCCTGCGTGTGGTGATAAGGAGCCGTGGGTGTCTGTAGCCCTGACACCGGCTGATTTATGCCGGCCTCTTTCCCTTTAGGGGGCCCGATTTGTGAGAAAAATCCCCAACGAATCATGCTGACTTTGTGTGAGTGTGTGTGTGTGTGTGTGTGTGTGTTTGTCTCGCTGTTTGCATTCGCGTGCGTGTGTGTGCTGTGCCAGGATCGTCTGTCAAAACAAAGATGACAGGGAGCTGTAACTCTTTTTTTGCCATATTTCGACATCCTGTACATCACTCACACCTGATTTAATATTTGAATTGCATTTTTAGAAACAACGTAAAGGGGAGGGTATTCATTTAGAGAAACATGGCCGAGTCTCTGCCACCGGCCACATGGGTGGAATCAATATGCAATACAAGAGTAAAAGCACAGTGTATTGATGAAATTCATGTGAGAAACAGCCGGAGATCCGTTTCTCAGTGTGTGTCTTTCATATTTTATGTTATTCAATCAATTTAGATGATTCTTGCTAAGCTTTACTCATCTGATACAAATTGAGAAAACTATCAATATAAACCCCCCAATTTTAAGCCCAAAAATAACATTACAAAAATCCCAAATTAAAGCTTGCATAGCGTTTTTTTAACACTGTAAAGACTCGATTGCTGGGAAGTCCTCGTTTTTTTTGTTGCCCCCAATCCGAGTCGCCCAATGTTGAGTATCTTCTGACGAATTGAATGAATGAATTAATGATCTGAAATTAAATGAAAGCAATGCATATATAAATCAGGCCTTTCTCAGTCATTTCCTGCTGCGTGTGTGTGTGTGTGTGTGTGTGTGTGGGGGGGGGGGGGGGGGGGGAAGCTTGGTTGCGCTGCTTTGCATGAAAGCTTCACAAGTGAGAACAGCTGTGTGACAGCTGACGTTAAATGCAGATATTAGATCGTTCGCGATATTGGAAATACCGATCAGATTATCAGCCTGCTAATTGGTCCCGTTAACGGCCGTTTGAGATCAGACAGGGACGTCCCCGGTGCGTTTGAATGTGGACGACAGCCCAGCGTCGCCTGTCAACTCAAACCAGGTGAGGTCCTGGGACAGGGATGTCTATGTGTACAGATTGTAAAGCCCTCTGAGGAAAATTTGTAATTTGTGATATTAGGCTATACAAAATAAACTGAATTGAACCAGGCTCTCAGTTGTCGTTGATGGGCCAGGCTTTTCTGACGGTTTGCGACTCATCTGGTCTTAACCTGATCCACTCACCCGTTCGTATCAGCACAGATGGGCAACGACGGCGTTCCGCTCTCTGGACATGACCGGCCATTACGGGTCAAGGCAACTGTTCCAGCCCGACCTCGGTGGACCACAGCTCTGCGTCCATCCGTCGTTGATCACAGAGTGACTGCTATCTGAGTGGGTCTGCCCCCCATTCGCCAGAAGCTACTCTCAGAGAAACCCAGAGCACTTCGGCTTCCAGATTGACTTGGATCAAGTGTGCTAACAGGAACGGATGAGTGACATTCAAGGACTGCCACTGCACCGGGATATTCAACACTCAATGATATTTATCCCTATTCTGTCGCCTTGTTCCGAGGCGAGCGACTGGGAGGACAGTGGATTGAACGTACATTCAACGCACCCAGAGCCTGTTTGCCGAGATAATTAAATTCTCAAAGGATGCGAGGAGACGCAACACGTAAATTAATTTGGGCTGCAGCAACAGACGGGATTTATGCCGCCTTGGCGGGAGCATTCACCTCCAGCAGGCACGTGCACAGATAGAGCCCTAGTGGTGCTCAAGCACCAGCCCTTTTGCCCTGGATGAGAAAAGTGCCCTTTTTGCTGGAGCCCACTTTTTTTCATTCATCAGTATTTAAAAATAAAAGTTACTCTCTCTGTCATCAAGTCGCCCCAAATGTGTTTTAATATCCGACGGGGCATTTATTTGAGTTCTTGTGAGAATATCGCCCCGACCTGCTCTGCGGCGCTCACGAGCCCCCCCCCCTCCTCCCCCCGCCACGCCCCTCCCTCCTTCTCCTCCACTTCCTCCTCCGCGCAGTGCTCTTCGCGCCACCAAACGGGTGCACCTCCTTCTCCTCTGACCCGCAGCATCAGACCAACAGGTCATGACGGTGTTTGTCCCCTGACGTTGTTTTGTGATAAATCAACCACAACATTACGCTGCTGAAAACATGACGTCACAACTGGTCCGACGTTTCCTAAAAAAATAAACAAACAAAAACTCACGAAATCCGTGGTTTCAAAGCCTCGTCCAGCTGTTTACTGATGTTAGTTATGTTTAGAGAATAGAGAGAGAGAGAAGAGAGCGATGAGAGAGAGGAGAGAGAAGAGAGAGAATTCTTATTCCGTTCTATTTAACAGGGGCTAGTCTAGGATTTGCGTGGCCAGACTAAGGCCTCTCTGGTATTGTTCAGAGGGCCGGGCCAAATGTGGAGGCGGGCCGTATTCGGCCCGCGGGCCTTAGTTTGAGGACCACTGCTCTTGGCTGTTGATGTCTATCAATATCGCTCATTTTGAAAATGACGTAAGAGGGCAGTACGGATCCGTATCAGACCAGCGAGGAGGGCAATACGTGGCTGGCATGACGACCCATTAGCCAATCAAAACGCTTGTACTGTTGTTGCTATATAATAATTCATCTTTATTCATAAAGAACATGTAAGCTAGCGGTCTGATGCTGCCAGAGGAAACACAGGTCGAGGACAGCTTCATCAGTGTATTGCTGCTTATGCTTCAACTCTGTCAGAATGTCTGTGCACGTGCCTGACCTCCAGAACACATAAATGGGATGTTTTTTAGATTAATTACTGTTCCAGTGCGCCATTAAAGGGTATCAGTTATCGGATGACATTGGAATACACACATGGCTCTTTTGATGTGTTAATGATGACAAAGTCAATCCTCATCGCTGCCGTGGAGGAGTTAGAAAGAGAGGAGAAGAGCCAGAAATAGAATGAGAAAAGAGCATGAATGAGTAAAAAGAGGACGGAGAGAAAGGCAAGACGTGCAAGGCAATAAATCGCAGACTAATAGTTCAAACTCATGAAATAATGTCTATTCTATATCAAACGGGTTAATATGAATGTTATGGACTTCATGGTTCAGACACTGTTCTTATTCCCCATTCAGCATCCCTGAGAAGGGTTCAAGTGGAGGTTCACATGGTGCCCAAGGCGCGCTCAGGTTACCGTAACAAACTACAAGCTTCATTCACTTCAAATGAAGCAACAGGCCCTAAAATGTAGGCCATACAGTATCTCCTCTGTTGTAAAGCAGGGCTGGATTTAATAGTCCGGCTGTTAATCCGTGTCAAGGAAGGCAGAAAAAGGCCCATTTGACATGGGCTAACTTCCCTCTGTAATTAGAAAACCTCATTAAGTTCATTAAGTAATTCCTTGTGTTGGGGGATTTGTTTTACATGCGTCACCAGCAGACTCAGGCCACCGCTGGCAGAATGTGGGCTAACTGAGGCTGCAGCCCATGAATGAAGTAAACGGCGTGGGAAGCATTTGGGATGACAAAAAAAGAAAAGCACGAGCAACTTTTAAATGCTAAAAAGCACCTCAAATGTTTGGGAAAACCTTAAAAATGAGGGGCCTTGGCTGCAGCTATCGGTTTAATATGATATCAGCACCATTTTGATGGGAAGGATATCATTGTGACACATTCCTGAGAGGTCCTTTGTTTTTCTATTTATCAGAGGCCTTGAGCACACAGAGTGGGGGTGGAAGGTGTAGGGGGGAGCCTTGTGCGGCCTTGGAAAGCGTCACAGTAACGGATGACTAGACGCCACCGCCAGAGGCCCTCTGTTTTTTTTTCTTTCTTTTTTTTCCTGGTTTTGGCTCCTGGACCCAATGATTCCAATTTGGGTGTCAGTGAGAGCAGCGATTCATCATTGGCTGGATTACTTAGTGGGCCGAGAGCAGTGGGCTATTCATCTCCGTAGCTGCCACAACCCCGGCCAGAGAGACGCCACCGCTGCTTTAAAACGAAGACCCGGGTGGGGGGGGGGGGGGAAATACTCTCTGTCACAGGTGTAGGCCATGTGATCTGTCTCTCAGGAGCAGGAACACAATCAAGTTTACATTACCAGACAGAATATGGGTTGATCTCTGATCTCAAAGGTTTGCATTTAAACTACTGGGAACTACGCTGACTCGCTTTCAAGGGTAGGGTGAAATGAGAGGACTTTAACCACTGAGGTTAGCTTAGCTTAGCACAAAGACTGGAAGCATCTCGCCTGCTTCTTTCTGGTCACAAAGTCAGCCTAACGACACGTCTCAAGTTCACCAATTATTTAGAGACTGACTTTTTGCTGGTGGTTCTGGGAGATTATGTGTCGGAGCAGTTGCCATCTCTGTACAAAACGCGCACACACACACACACACACACACCTGCCAGGCCTAAACACCACTTTGTGCCGATGAGACCACTTGCTTCCCCGCAGGTGAAAAACAAGGCAGACATCCGCACACTGCACCCCACACAGTGTGCTGCATTTACAACACACCTCTCAGTGGCATCAACATAAATCTGCAGTGTGTGCTTATCTGGGATCTGCATGATTTAATGCCCCGCAATGAATATCAGAGCCTCCATTCATTTCGGGGGGGGGGGGGGGGGGGGCAACAACAGAAGGAAACGCACACGCACAGGGGGATTAAAAGGAAAAGGGTTATTTCAGAATGGTAAATGGGGCACCTCGAGGTAAAATAGAACGGTCCTCAGTCTTGCGGTGACACACTTTTACTTTGGTCAGAGAAAAGAAAGAAGCAAAGGGCACATGTTCTTTGAGCCATGCCAAGGGAGCGCGAGTGTGTGTATATGTGCCTCCATACCCCCCCAAAAAAGAACAACAAAAATCTTGTGTTTTTTTGTCTGTCCATGGAGGTCCAAAAGCACAAAAGTGTTTCCTCTGACTTCATTTAGCTCCACTTTTACCGGCGGCCACACGTCGGACAACAAAAGCGCTCTACATGTCATTTGTATTCAGCGCCGCCTGAGCACACTCGCACGCACGTCGCCACCAGCGCGCCCATCCGCCTGTGAACCGCGTGCTCCATAAGCTGTGTGACAACTGAGGGGGGAAAAAATGGACTTCAGTCATGCTCAGCCCTCTAAAATGCCACAGCTAAATTATCAGCTATCGCAGAGGACGGGGAAACACAGCGAGAGAGCGGAAAAGGAGAGATTCCATCTGGAGTCCGCTTATTCTTGTGAGTCGCATCAAAAGGAAAAAAGTAATTAAGTCGTCTGAGGATGTTATTGGAAACGAGAATTCTATCAGTGAGGCTGAGGGCTTGTGATGCCTGCAGCTTATCCAGCCTCTCCCTGTGTGTGTGTGTGTGTTTCTGTGATTGACACGCCACTGCGCAGTAGAAGATGAGACCTTAGTTGTACATTTGTAATAGGCGCAGCCAGCCGCTCCTCATTAACCTTTGGGGAGATAAGCCTGTTTTAAGTCCATGTTTGAACAGCCTGTGTGAAGTATCTCCCACTGATATGTGGCTAGCCAACCACCCAAACCGTCCCCCCCCCCCCCCCTCACATTCAATATTCCTCTTCCCTCACCTCGGCCAGATTACCAGAATTAAATTTCAATTTTAATCACATGCCCGCAAATCTCCATAAATCTAGCACCTGAGCCACCCCTAATTACGGAACAAGCATTCTGGGGCGGCGCGCTGCCGTGCCCCGCTAACAAGGTTAAAAGGTGCAAAGTGTGTGTAATGGGAAGCAGAGGAACTCACTGAGCAAATTGTTAACACCATGTTAGCAACTACACTTCTTTGTCTGTTTGCCATGTTCTCGTCCTATTTTCCCCAGCTAGCGAAAGACACGGAGCACCTTGTTAGAGCCGCTAGGCTAGAAGTAATGTAATTTAGCTAAGTGGTGAATGCGCCGGGTGCCAGATGTGTGTTGCGCGGCGGATCGGTGCCGGCAGCGGCAATGGAGCCGGCGTGCAGGCAACGCTGTGACATTAACCGCTGCTCACCGGACTGCTGCAGACACACCGATAATTAGCAAAGAGGTAGAGTCTGTTTCCTAAAGGGACCCATTTTTATTTGCTGCCTGAAAGTAACTTTAAAAAAAATAAATATATATTTATATATATATATATATAACCCATAGAGAATTGTATAAAAGCAATAGTATGTTCTAGTTACATGTGATGTTACATTTCCAGTACAATAATCCACCTTAAAAGAATACCACCTTAAAACATAATGTACTTTCAGATTTGAATGAAATCTAACTCATTTAAAAAATAATTATATATATATATATATCTACATATATATATATATATATAACCAATAAAACTATTTACATTTAGTAATTACCTCTCTCTGCTATTGTTTATATTGATAGTGGTGGGCTCCGCCATTCCCACACTGGTTTTGATTTGTCTTACATTTCATAGGATATATATATATATATATATGTATGTATCTATATATATATATATAGAGAGAGAGAAGAGAGAGATATGAAGCACACTTACATATTGGTTTATTAGGCATGGATTTAGTGTGATGGCACGAGAAAATGTGCATCGGTACCGCGCACATTTGTCCTCTAGAGATGCTGAATGCACAGACAGGACCTCCTGATGTACCCTTTGACTGAGGAACGTGGATGCGTTTCAGCCTATCGAGGGAATGATCAGAGCCTTCGCTGTCAGAGCGGGTCTGAGGAACCAGCGAATCCCACATACACTTGAGTCTTTTGTTTCACAATTTGTAAGCCGCGGGGCTGTGAATTAAAGCGGGACAATGTAATGCAGTCCGTAATACAATTATGCGTGAGAGGACTGCATGTAGGACTTGTGAAATATTTTTTTTGGACAGGATTTCATGAGTGCGAGAAAAAAAACCTCTGACTTTAATTAAGCAGTGGTGCATAATAGGAGTCTTTGAGCTTTCTACTGTGTGAAATTGTATGCCAATTAGATAATCATCTGTGGAAACGTCGGACATGAAAGACAACTCTATGATAATGGTATGATCATACACAAATGCAGCCCCACGGTAATTATGTGTGTCATTCATTTTGTGAAAAGTCTGTGTGATTATTGTATTACCGTGCCACAAAAAACTCCTTTCGCATGCACATTTTTAAATTTTTTTTTTAAAGAAAGTATACAATTGGCTATGAAATTCACTTTTCTATTCACTGTATTGTTATTATGTCCCTCTCTGTCTTACAATATATATAAATAAAGCTTTGGAAGCTGCGAGAAAGAGACTAATTTGTTTCCTCCAGACATCTGGCCGGCTAACACTGCATAGCCGCCTTGTTTTGTTTACACGTTGGCTTGATTTTGATCACTGGTCTGCTCAGCTGTCCAGATGTCTTGCCCACATGTGTGTCAGCCATTTTCCAATGCAGAGACCACAGTCACTAAACAGGCCGGCGCTAGATTTCGCAATCCAGATGAAGTGTTTGTACATGTGTCTGTCCGTCTGTCTGTCTGTCTGTGTGTCTGTGTGTCTGTCTGTGTCTCTGTGTGTCTGTACGTGTGTCTGTCTGTCTTTCTGGAAAGCAGGTTTTTCATTTTTTCTTCCCCCTCAAGATGTTTGATTTCCTTTTACACGTATGCACGAGGAATAATCAATATGATTTGAGCAGCATTGAGGGTTGAGTGTGCTCACGTGCGCATATGTGTCAGATAGCAGTGGGGGAAGCAGCCCCCCCCCCCACACACCTCCCTCCCCGCCCCCTGCCACTGATTTAACATATGGCTAACCTTTTGGAGATAGCGACCACTGTTTACTTTCCTGCTCAGCACTGATAACATCCCAAATCATTACCTAAAACCTGTGTCGCACAAGGCCTTTTAGAAACGGGCCGGGACGCAATGAATTGGTGCCATGGTCATGTTCAAGGGAGGGAAACAAAAAGATGGCGACAGTTTTGTTTCATCTGTGGAAATTCAGAGAAAAGCAGGTTGGCTTTGTTTTGGTCATCGGGGGGGAAATGAAGCTTCTCCAATTTCCATATTAACTAGACGAGCACCAACCAGTCATGTTGCAGTTTGTCATCATACACATCGTTTTCATCCAAAATGGACATGAGTGTTAAATTGCCGTGATTGGCACATCCATTCTTGAGTTGTTGCCAAAAAAACTAATTATAATCGATCAACCATGAGTACAAAAGACGCCTCAAAGAGGTTCCCTCAAAGGGTGCCTGAGATATGGCGGATGACTCCGGTCACCGCGGTCACGTTGAGTCAAAATCACGTCAATGTTGAAGCGTTTCAATGGGTTCAATTCGGTTTACTGCCAACGGATGCTGGTGTGCTTGCTCGTTGTGTCTTGTGCAAAAGCCGTCAATCAAACTCAGGTGCAGACTAAACGGTTCAGTCGGCCTCCAGGCCAACTCTCAGATATGTGATGAGAACAATGACGCAAACAAAGCCAAGCTACTAATAAATCCACCTGCTGACTGGAAATGACAGAGAACAATTTTGACCAGTAACCATGGTGACACGTATACATGGGTCGCATAAAAAAGTAGAGGACGAGTTGAAAAGGTAAATGTATGTTGGCAGCGCCTCATCAAAGACTGGATTAAATGGGTGAAACATGGCAACCAATAGCAAGAACCAGTGAGAACCTATTGGAACATTGGAGTGAACAGAATTATTTTAGTTCGGTCCTAGAAACTGCATAAAGTCTTGCATAAGTTATTCTCCGGAGTTGTACGACCCCCTCCCAAAAAATACCTGGGTTCCCACAGTTTTTGTTTCTTTCTTTGCTATGTCGCCTTGTTAAAGTGAATCGTGATCTCGCGGTTGTTTGTTATGGAGGAGCTCCATTGGAGCAACACACATCGCTGATGCACAGGGACTCTTGACTCTGTGCCTCCTAACAACATTAAATGAATGGTCCACTTAGAATTAATGACTTCCTCACTGTGGACAAATTTGATTGTGTTAGGCTAACGACCAATCCGCAGCCAGAACCGGGTCCGCCATTTAAGTAGAGCTGCGATTGGTTCTGCCGCTGTTTGAGACCTTTATTGATGATGCCCCACGCACGCACGCACACACACAGACACACACATAAACACACGCTCACTCACTAAGGGGTGAGCACACAAACACGTACGCACACACACATAAACACACTCTCACTTTCTAAGGGGTGAGTGTCTACACACACACACACACCTTGAAATCAACACCTTCCGTCTGTTTCACAGTCAAGTAGGGGCAGCGAATCGCACGGCTCCCCAGACAATATTATCTCATAGGCACAGACGAATTACCTCTTTGTTTTAAGGACACGAGTATTTCTCAAAAAGAAAAGAAGAAAAAAAAACACATTATGAAAATCCCTCCATAAATAGAAAAAAGAGAGCACTCAAAGGGAAGCTAAAGTGGCACTTATGGATACTGTGAGCGTCTTTTGCTCAGGCCAAAGAAATTCTCCTATTAAATGGGTCTATCTCTTCTCTCTGTGTGTGTGTGTGTCTCGCTTTGGCTCGCCGCAGAACAGATCAAATGAAGGTTACGCTGTCCTCTCTCATGGCCTACATCCTGATGCCAGAGCTAATTGCATAATTTGTTTCAGAATTAACAGCTAATAGCAGCGTCTTCTAGGCTCCTGCCAGACACCCCCCCCCCCATTGCCCCTCCTCCCCACACCCGTTTCCATCTACTCACTTTCTGTGGTTTCTTTTTCTCTCTCTGTCTGTACCGTCTGTCTGTTTGTCTTTCTGGAAAGCAGGTTTTTTATTTTTTATTCCCCTTCAAGATGTTTAATTTTCTTTTACACGTATGCACGAGGGATAATCAATATTATTCGGGCAGCAGTGAGTATTGAGTGTGCTCACGTGAATGTGCGCGCGCGTGTGTGTGTGTGTGTGTGTGTCAGACAGCAGTATATGCAAAGGTTTTAGACAGTAAAGCAACAGGACAAAAACACAAGTCAATTACATTCACACCCAAGAAAGCAGTCTGGTGATGACCTATATGCTAATTCCCTCACTTGGTCCCTCGCTTGTTTAATCTAATATAGCATTGTTAAAATCGAGAATGAGGATTTCTCACAGCATCGACTGTTCGTCAAAGAAAGAAAAAAACTGCTCATTTTGATTTCGGTTCCTGAGCTGCAAAACCAACACATTGCACCCGCCGATCGGCGCTCGTTCCCAACCGCCGACGCTTCCCACATCAGAACCAGGCCACCTTCGACGGGCGAATGAGGATGCGAGAAGACGAGAGATAGACGGACGAGCTGCTATGGCCACTAAAAGTCAATGCCCCCTCGCACCAGGCAATAACCTCTTCTCCTCTCCTCTCCGTGTAATAACCAGCCTGAATTTCAAAACTAAAGCAAACAAACAGCAAGGGGAGTGAGGGAGGATGAGGCAGGAGAGAAAAGTAGGGAAGGAGGGAGGGAGGGAGGGAGAGAGAGACGGGTACCGCGAAACACAGAGACTCCGGATTCAATCAATACTGAGATCCAGCTGTCAATCATTGTCGATATTAACCTGCAGTCGGAAGGTGTGAATGTTTCACCGGTTTATCCGCCGCTGACACATCAGCGACTGTGGAAACCATGACGTCCATCTTGCGGCGTGGAATGGAGGGCGCCCGGAAGTGAAGGCGAAATGTGGGATTAGGTGAAGGGACAAATGTTTCCCCAAGAAGTTGTCTCAATAAATACTTTCTAAGGGCAGCATTATTTATCTGTGTGTGTGTGTGTGTGCCTTTTTATATTTGTATATGAAAACAACGGCACTGCAAAGCTTCAGTGCGACCTCTTCACATTCTTTTTAAATAAAAAAGGTCGCTTTGGCCTAAAACACTAGAAGTGTGCCATCGCGGGTCGGGAATGAGTTTACCTCGCCTCCGACGTATTTGATTGCTAAGTCAGAAGGTTCGCCGTGATGAAAATGTTAATATTTTCTTCCTAATCACATGACTTGACCCGGGTAGTCAATGATCTGTATCTGGCTCTCCGGCTCGTTCCTGATGTGCTACAGCTTGCGAACGGAGCCCGAGGCACAACAATCTTAATTAAGGCCCCTTCCCAATGCCCAACCTTCAGACGGCGTTGGCGAAACAAAAAGAAAGGGGGGGGGGGGGAATAGAAAAGAAAACTTTTACCATTTAGGAAATAACAGCGGCCCAAATGACTCCTCAAACCTTCGCCTGCATTTGGAATGTGATTGTAACCTCAGGTTACCTTTTCTATTATGCTGGGAAATAATGTTACACCGTACGGGACCCGTTTTTTTAATTGAAATTTGACAGGTCCACCAAGCAGAGCTGTGGGGAACGAAGGGGGGGAAAAGGAGACTCAATATTGCATATTCCCGTGGCAGCTACCTTCCTCTCCTTTTATGTGTGAATAACTATTGTTGCCAATTCCCTTCAGTGTAAAACTGTCTTTCTTCCGCTGATTTATCGCATGTCAAATATTATACCAGCCAACATATACAGTATCATAAGAGAAGGTGTAGTGGCTCAAATTATGCATGTGTGTGTGTATACTGTATATATATATAAATATGTGTGTACAGTATATGTATATCCAGTATATGTTTGGTAAAGTTCTGGTAACAGTCACACTCTAACTATAGGTCCAATGATCTCGAGAATGTTACACAGGAATCATCTAATTGTAACCCGTCGATATTGGGTGTACATTGTGCTAGCCACTGTCTGTTATTGGATGTGTGTGTGTGTGTGTGTGTGTGTCATAATTCTTTCACTTTCAGCAGTGCCCCCTTTAAGCCCCCTACAGCCGGAGCAATATCAGCAGCACCAGAAACAGCATGTGACCCAGCTTTACTCATCTCAGCTAAACCCATCTCTAAAACACACACACACACACACACACACACACACACCTAGTCACACACTCACACACACACGCAAATGCATGTGCACTGTGAAAAAGCACACACACTGAAAGGAGAGCTAATAACAGTCTTACCTGCTTCACCGAGTCAGCAGCAGAAAAAGGGAGCGAGACAGAGGAGGGAAACAAAAGGAGTCGATGTGAATGGCAGCGCGAGAAGAACAAAAAGAAACGAGACAGTATTGTGATAGATTATATGACGGGTTATAAGCTCATGAGGAGAAGAGATAAACTAACCATCAGGAAATTATAGTCAGTATATACACGTCATAGCCCTCTAAGAACAGTGTTGCGTTCATGTCTAATTTGTCACTGCTCAATTAACATGGTTTAATTAGTGTAAACAAATGAAACCACGGCTGAGATGAATATGGCCGTTATCTTATGCCAGTGGTATTGTTAGCACTGCTGTGTCAATATTAAGAGCATGTGTTGCAGGAGATTTTAGCTTTGGCTTCAGTAAACAGAACTAACACGCTCAAAGATACTGTTCTAGTTTCTTTGCCCGAAATCTGACCGCAAGATAATGATGCTGAATGCTTCTAGTTAGAAGCTGCTTATCCTCTCATCACTTCACCTGTCTTTGCGCACATTTTTTTTTGCTTTCTTGACAACATTTAGAGGAGAAAAGTGAATATAGAGCTGTAGCTAGGAGCTATGAGGCAATTAGCTTAGCTTAGCATAATGACTAGACGCATGTGATGCGCTTTAGAGGGGCTGCTTGGGGTATTCTCTTACCTCTTGGCCAGAGCCTCACTCTGTATGCTAAGCTAACCAAAGGAAGGCTGTAGTGTCCTATGTACTGTGTGAGAGTGTGGTAATTCAATCAGCATATTAACCCAACTGTTCCTTGAATACCACTTTGTGTTTTCATCACATGGATTTGTATTTATCACATTTATATTTGCTCTGCTTGGGGCAGCATTTAGCTCCACAGAGCATGACACACGGTGACGGTATAATGACGTTCATGATCTCCACTTCATTCACAATAAAAAGGAACAATATGTCGGGGCACTTTCACTGAGAGCAAAATCCCTGTGAGCTGCACAGGACACCCCTCCCAGGAGCCGCTCCGGGAAACAAGACATTGTGGCAAACCTGCCACGTACTTATTCCAAAACAAACATCCATACCTTGAAAAGCAAGCATGAGGAAAGGAGGTGGTTGAGAGTGGAGGGAGGGGGGGGGACGCAGGCATGCTGATTGGCTTTTTTTTGGAACGAGCAAAAACCGGAGAGATTTCTATCAAGATTTCTGACAGTCTATTTGGATTGGCATAGGTTATCATTACCGTGTGTGTCGGCATTCTAATGCATGTTTTCCGTATCGACGTTTAGCATATTGATAACGCCAGAGAACGGGGGGGGGAAATGTCACTCTCTGGGTAGAGGTAGGTCCGTACGTCTCTGGCAAACAATGCAGCTGTCTTTGAAATTATCAGGCTTTGAGTGAAGATTGTAGTAATTTTCCAAATGTGCCTTGTGTAAACATTACTACCTGTCAAATTGTGTAGGATAGAGAGCTCAGAGTAAGTGCTGGCAGGAGCGTTGATGAACGAGGTGCACGTTGAAGCACAAGAACGACCCGCTTCCAGAAATTTCTTGGTTCTGTTCTCTTCTCCGAATTGCACGAGAACCTCTTACGTCATACCCAAAATCATCGCTACAATTATAAGTGGGGCTTTCAGAGCAGATTCACGGAAGAACCGTCCGGAAGCTAACTCTTTAGACATTTCAATCATCAACGCTCGCTCTGCTTTTAAACAAATTTTTTTTTCCGTAAAAAGGAAGAAGTTCTACAAAATGTCCACTGGTTCGGTTTGAAGTCTGTAAATCAGTCATCAATGAACAATAATTGCATGTGAGTGATCGCGACAGTATTGGTTATCCACAGCTGCTGTGTGCTGGATGATAAGCGTCTCCTTCTGCTCATTAAATCCCCGCAGCATCTGCAGGCAGAAAGACTGTCACTTTAAAGACCCCTCCCCCCCCCCCCAAAAAACAGAATTCCACGGCGCTAACCCACGCTGAACTCTTTTATATCGCCAGATGACATCTCTGCCAAACCTCCCAGCCTCTTGTCTTCGAGAGCTACTTCTGATTCAACCTCTCCGAGCACGGCATTCAAGGAACACGAGCAAACAGACAAAACGGATGAAATGATCCCAGACCCGGGGACGATCTGAGGGTGTGTACCTATGGATATGCAAATAGAGATTACGGGAAAATGGGAAGAGGGGAGGGACTGGCAGCGCGACAAAGAGAGGGAAGGCGAAAACATGCCACAAGACACCGGGAGAGGAGGCAGGTTTCATTTCCCAAACACACACACACACACACACCCTCTGTAAAAGCTGAACAGCCTTCCTGGCAGGCCTCTCTTGTCGGATCATCCAGCTCTGTCCAGATGTAGCGACGTGGTTTTGGATGCTGTGGGTTTTCAGTGAGAGCGCATGGCGACGATGAATAGATACACCGGGCTTTTTTTAATGTACCTCCTCTTACGCAACAAGTGGCTGTCACAGACGGATATTTCTCGTGGTCGAGCCACGATCTGCGACATCCAAATGCAGATCATATTTTGTGAACCAGGTTTAAAAGAGTTTTAGCTTCTCATCCATCCTCTGACCTTCAGTGGCCCATTTTTAGTTATCCCCTTGACTTCTCATCGCCGAGAACAGCAACAGAGAAACATCATTTGCTGCCATTGTCCTCATTCCCCTCACACAGTTGCCAGCTCATCTCCAACTCGAGCTCCCCGTGCAGTCTGCACACTCAGAATCAGACACATAGACCTTCGCTGCACAGATGCTGCGGTTGCAGCGTTTGCAGTGCACAACTCCCTCGCGATTTGATTGGCAGGCCGAGCCAGACAGCGACAGGGTGCTATAATTACTGATGGTGAGGCTGTGCGCGTGGAAAAAACAAACACAAGTCGACACAGAAATATACGTCGAGTCGAGCTGCAGCATTCATCTCAACAGAGGCAACATCCTGGGAGTTGTGCGAACATCGTTCAATCACGAAGGTAATTGATGTGGTTTTTTTTCCCCGACAAGCAAACTTGGGGGGGAAGGAGTTTTTCCCAGTGTGCTTTCTTTCTATCCTCACTCTGCTTTTTTTTTTTTTCCTCGCACCACCTGCACATGTTGCTCTGGCAGACAATCGACAGCACAGGCAGAGGGGAAGAAAGTGATGAGAGGAAAGCAGAGGACAGGCAAAGAACTGGGAGAAACCCTTAAAAATAAATACAATAAAATAACAGAAGGACTAACACAGGGACGGTGAGATGATTCAAGGCAGAGAAACCTGGAGTCAGAGTTGAGGAGGAGGAGTGAAGCAACAAGTAATATAAATCCGAACAGAGAAAAACACAGGAGAGTGAATGTGTGACAGTCGCGCTGGCAGCCATCCATCCAGCACAGCGAAGCCGACACTAACACGTGTGTCAAGCAATTAAAACCCAGCCGCGGCAGCGAAGACATAAAACAACAGCAGACGTGTGAAACACTCTACTTCATTATGCACGTGTAAATATTGATGTGAATGTGCAGTCCAGCCCACAGAAGGGTCAAGGATGGAAAAGAATGCTGCATTAAGCATGTCTGAATGTATACTGGCGCAAGACATGCAGCGGGATAAGGCAGACAAGAGATCAATAAGTCACATTCAACCGCTCCCTGAACAACGAAACATGAGGTGAATCGATAGGAACATTCTTAACTGTCCTGTTGGATATCAGATCGGCTTAGCATGGAGACTGGAACCAGCTAGTACGGTATCGTCCAGAGTAAGTACGCTCACGAAATAACACATTGTATTCAGCAGCTGCCCGAAGTTTAAAAATACACGAACATTATGTCTCGTTAGTTAGTAGCTGTCTCCCCTTGTATGTACCTGGAGCTAGAAGGTGATTAGCTGAGTTTAGCATAACGACTGGAAGAAAGGAGTAACGGCTGGTTTCGGCAAACAGGCTCCATCATGTTGTTACTGAGCCGGTCTATTTAAAAAGTGACTTTTTGCCCTCTTTAACCCTCCTGTTACCTTAGGGTCAATTTGACCACATTCAATGTTTAACCCTCCTGTTACCTTTATATTTTCTGACATATTTTACCCTTGGGGTCAATTTGACCCCAGCAATTAAAACCTCCAGAAAATTATTAGAATTAATATTGTTTTCCAAGATTAAGTGTGAGGTACTTTATGTTTGTTTGTTGACTACCTAAATAGCCCTTTAAATATATAAAAAAGTTGATATTTCTTATATGTTTGACACAGTGAAAAACAGCCTGGGGTCAAATTGTCCCCAAAGAACACCGACATTAAACATTGAATGGGGTCAAATTGACCCTAAAGGTAACAGGAGAGTTAAGATAATCTAAGATAATTGCCTCCTAGTTTGAGGTTTTCACACACAGATGGACATAAGAGCGGTAACGTATAATCCAATCTAACGTTTCTAATAGGAAACAAACAACCACGTCACAAAAATGTCAAATTAGAGACAGATTAAAGCCAATAACTCTCCTGGCTGCCTGTCAGTCTGCTGTCCGTGTATGACTATGATTCTGCGCTAGCTCCTCTTGTGGGTTATGTTTGTTTGTCTTGTTTGGCTCTAACACTGCTCTTCATACAGTGATGGGACTGGACACCAGCTGCCACTGTTTTTCTTTCAGGTATTCATCACCCGATTAGTAATCATCCTCGAGATCGGAGTAAATCATGTTCGAAGAGGCCGCATTTCCCCCGTGGCCCACGACACCAGCACACCGGAGCACTGGCTCCAGGATATTATGGGACCGCCGACGAGGACTGACCCATTTGTATGTTGCCGAGCGCCCCACAGTCGGAGGAAGGGGCCATTCTTCTGCCATCTGCTCCGCACAGAGCCACAGTTGCCCACTGCCCCATTGATTTCAACTGGCTGGAGGTGCAACTGCTGAGCCAGTCGAGACACAAGGACGAGCATTCAGATCGCGCCAGCTCCGTTACACAAGCTCACTTGTACAAATTGCGGGGGCCAAAAACCAGATAGATAACGAAGAAAACAAATGGAGGAATAATGAGCTGCTCAGAATGTGCGATAAATGGCAATGCATCTGTTTGTCATTTTGTTGAAATTTCTGCGGTCATAAAAAAAATAATTTAAAAACACAAAACCCAACTGACTAATTAGACATAGGTTACTTGGTTAAATGTAAATGTGTCATTATTTTGTGAAAGCTGGTGGATTCGCCAGCGAGGGAAAGGCATTTCACTGATGGGGCCTAATTAAATCCGTCTTTATCTGCACACAGCCGATGAACCTTGATGAGCGACGCCATCTCATTAAATAACAGTGATGAATAGATGGACGGATGGATAGATGACGGGCGGATGGATGGAGACACAAAGAGTTAGAAGACATTCAAGCGCTCCGTGTCGCTGTCAAAACAACCCGGAGACGAACACAAATATGATACCCGGGCGCACAGACACAGGCGGTCTAGCAAACAGCTGGCTCCTGACAGGAGTGTCAACCGGGCCGGTGTCGCATCCTTTATTGGACACGTTGTGTGTGACTGCCGTGATGCTGCTAAGTTTGGAGCACCTGCAGACGGACAACAGGGGAAGGAAAGTTGTTGCTGTCGGAGCGTCAGCGGCTGCCGGCTTGAGACGGAGCCGTGGGGGCCACTGCTGTTGCTTACCGGGAGACGGTTGCCAGTTCAGCGGGGGAAGCGCAACCACACCCCCGCTCCTCGGTCATTAGTGTGACTCCCGTGTCACGACTTCGCACATCTGCTAATAGCTCTAAATTCACTCACAATGCAACATATTGTTGAGAAAGTAATAAAACCTGTGAGCAGATTGCATATTGAGCTTGTTATTATTATATTTTGTAAGTGTATTAAAGCATAAAGTGCAGCTGCCAATGCCCGCCAGCACTCATACAAAGTTGGCTTTCACAGACTTTTAAATTTTTGTGTGTGCACATGATCTGTTTTTAAGGCTAAATTTACAACCAAGAGTAGGCGCATGGCACTCATTCAGATGTGACTCAAGAAATAACTAATTGGCCGACCGTGACTAGAAACAAATATCACTTCTTGGAGCAATACCTCGTTCTAAATCTGCAGAGTTGAGTCTCATCCAAGATAAGCGGGCCATCCCACAGCTCTTTTTCTTTTTTAAAATAAATATTCTCTCGCCTCGAGCGACACACACCAGAAACGTGTGTCACATGTGTATACACATATCACGTGATTATCTGTGTGTCAAATGCACTCTCACTGTCCCTCCTCCTGCTGTGTGTGTGTGTGTGTGTGCATGCGCGCGTTAAGCAGCGTGTGTGTTTGCGCTCACCTAATATGCTTTTATTGGCTCTCTCGTGTTATCCTGCTGTGGGACGCGAGCAGGGCCGTGGAGGGATCCTCACCACCAGCGCCACCAATATGGGACCAGCAATACACACAGGAGCGTGTTGTTCGATGCCTTCCCTACCATTAACTCTCTCGTGGGTGTTTGTGTGTGTGAGAGTGTGAGAGCGGTTGTGTGTGTGAGCGAAAGAGAGAAGTGTTTCCTACGGGGGCCTCTAGGTGACAACAAACACTTCAAAGGATCCATCCGCGATACTGAGCATGAAATCTGCCTGAAGACACGAGGTTTAAGTGCTGATCCGCCACTGTTTTCTTTACGATTAGCCAGGCGGCAGAGCAAAATGTCATTTAGTCAAACACTGTTCTGGTGGATTTGCAGCACTGTTTGTCTTCTTAAATCTACAACAGAGGACTTGGCAAATGAACCTGAGCCCTATGACTAAATCAACAGGGCTAGAGGCGCAGGGAGGGGGGGGGGGAGGGGACTCGCTGGGTTTGATAGTGCGCCGTCAGGTGTATTAACACCGAGTCGCGGCTTTTACCTCCATGTCGCGTTCTGTTCTGCGATGTGCGATTCTAAATGCTGATCATTGGAGGCGGCCCTTGACACTTCGTGACTTGGCTTTATGCCGTTTCCATGGCACAAGCAGGCTTCTGGAGAGCGACCTCCAGCAGCGGATCTCCAGCCTTGATGAATTCACACTTGTGTACCATGCCGCACATGGCTGTTACTCTAAATACCAGCTGCTACACGGAGAAACATTTGGGTCAACCATCATGGGGTAATTGCGGGCGGAACATGTGGGTATCTTTTGTAAGGCTCCAATATCTCCTACTCGTAATAAATTGTCTGAAAACAGTTGGCAGATGTTATTTCACGCTGCAACTGGTGATTATCTCAAACAGCACATTTAAAAAATACTAGTGCTGTGAAAAATTACAGGATTAATTTGTTTGTTTTTTTAACGCATTTAATGCATGCGCAGAATGAGCTTCCAGTACGTCTGTTGTTGGTCGTCTCTACAGCAGCATGTTATTTCTGTCTCTACGTGTCGCGTTAACACTCCGTCTCGCGCGCCGCAGAGCACATCGGGACGAAAAAAAGTCATTTGTCATACATCTTTATGTTCTCACAAAAATATACCGAGAATATCGGTAATATGTGATTAATCATGATTAATCCACAGAAACCTGTGATTAATTTGATTAAAATTTGTCATCGTTTCACAGCCCTAAAAAATACATATATTTTCGAAAAACTGCAGCAAATGCTCATTTTAAAGCTCAATATAATTTGTATTTTATATTATGGCTCATGGTCAACAACTATAGAGCGTATTCACTCACGTGACCACAACAACCTTTGGCGGCCATGTTGGGGTCCATGCACGGCATTGTTTTGCTTTTTTTAATGCCGCTCTTCTTTAGAAATGACCATCTTATCCTGAAGGAGACACAATTTCAGTTCAAAGCGGTGTGCCTTGTGATTACGGTACTGTGCCTCACTGTTGGATGTTGGACTAATGATTCAGAATATGGGTTTATCAGCTCAACAAGACAGGCTATTACTTCAACTTGTCATGCATCTACTTCGGCTTCACTCGGCGTCTGAGCGTTATGACTGTTCTCATGTGTTTCTGTTGATACATCGGGTTGTGGGCACGTTTCTATTGACACACTCGTCAATAATCTCTTTTTGCTTTTTCGCCGAGTGAAAATCAATGTCTTTCAATTGCGCAAAAGGAACTGTGGATGGAAACTTTGGAGGAAGCCATGAACATGGCAACTCCGTCGGGCGATGTCTGCCTTTACTCTGTGATTCATTTCAAGGTAAAATAAAACACTGGCTCCATGGGAACAGCACTCAGCACGGCCAGCCAAACAGTCACTGCTGGTCCTGAAGGAGCTGGAAGCGGCTTCATCCAGACACTCGTCCTGGAGGCGGAGCTGTGCGACTACGGATCATAGTAGGCTATGAACCCAGACACGGGGCGCTTGATGTTCCGACATTTGTGGTATTTCCACAACAAGTATAACGCAGAAATAGTTGTTGATGTCCCATGGTCGATAGCGGAAATGAAAACAGTTTTACAGGAATGTGACCGGGCTATGTGCTGGTAACTAGCGAATTAACCACAAAGTGTTGAGCGAGTAAAATCAGGTAAAAAAGCGTTGCAAATATTCAATTCCAACCGCTGAAATCTTTCTTTGGTAATGCAGAAGGACATGAGGTTGCTGGGCTCTCGCATAATCAAACAGCGGACACGATAGGTCAACTTCTTCTGACATTTAATAAGACTAAGTGGACCCCAAGATGGCGCGATTGAGATGCTGACGTTACGTGAATACGCTCTATAGGATGGATTACCGTGACATTTTATCTCTATGAACGCAGCATTGGCACACAGTTTTCCACACACGGCGGTGATTCCTCGCCAATGAACCCCAATGACTTGATCCCGCTGACTTTTCCTCTTGCGCCACCGTGACGTTGACATTTGTGTGCTTTTATTGAAATGTCTGAACGCGTATCTCCATCAATCAGTTTCCGGCAACTCATACACCACACCTACCTGCCCGGTCGCGTGGTCAAAAAGAGCCGACGTCTCAAGAGTATTACGACTCCATCCGGCACAGACATCGGAGGTGTGGGGGACCCTTTGGCCCGGTGACATTTCAACCAGCCCAGTCAGTCATATTCCTCACTAATGAATATGTTAGTGTCTGGCCAAAGAGAGCCTGTGTGATTTTTCCTTCCTTTTATCACGAGGATGCAGGCCGACACAGCCGTGGCATACGTTCAACACCCTGTGGGGACAGACACACCGGCTCTGCCAACAAGACGGAGTGTTTATGTATTTCCCACCTCTGTGTTAATATTCAAATGCCTCTGCGCGCTGGCAGTGTGTGTGTGTGTGCCCGCGGTACATGCGGCGCTGCTTTAGCATGATATCCTATCTCGTCGGTATTGATGACAATTCAATGGGCCCCTCCTGACCCGCTGGTGCTAATCACCATCATAATCCACCCACTCACTACGGCTCGCCTCCTCCATAACAGACCACTGGTGGCTGCGTCACCGACAGGCTCATTAACTCGCTGTGTCAAGGGAAGCCTGTTTTATGGTGGAGGTAGGTTGGTGGACATTAATTAGTCCAACACTTGGCCATATGCATTATTCAATTGTGTAGGAGGTGTTTTGGCCGAGGAATGTCTAAATGACAAATGTGATTGCTTCAGTCTTCGCCTACGTATGAAGTGATTTGCAGCTAATCATAGCTTTTACATATTCACACCAGAAAGCTGCTTTCCATTGTGTGAAAAGCAGCAATTTATTTGACTGCAGTCATTACATTAACACCAGTTTGCTTTCTTTTTATTGCTTTATCGATCAGATGAACACAACATGGTTTTGAGTGAGTCAGAAAATGATCAGCCATAAAAGGAAAGGCGAGAGTTGGTGTAGAAATATATCAGAGCATTAATTCATCATTAGAGGCACATTTTGGCAGACAGAAATGTTTTGGATGACATCTCAATTCAATAAACGGCCCAATCAAGGCTTCAGATGAAGCCCTGGGGCCGAGAGCCAGCAGTGATAGAGCACTGGCACATTCAGGCTAAACAAGAATATTTAAATGGCCGATTCAAAACACATGAATAGGCATGTGGCAGTGATTCAAATGTGTCCTCAACAAGTCACTCACTAAGACAGGGATGTTGACAATCGGAGCAAATGCAATCGTCAGCCTCAAATGTTGATGTGAAGACTACAGGACTTTATCTTTTTACGTTGCTTTTATTCTTTTACATATCACAAAGTAATGTACAACATGCAACAATCCCAGATAACCAACTGTTTATGATGCCAGCCCCCATGCTGGGGAACCGTCTGTTGGTCAGTTTGAACGAGACGGATATTAAGAACCACTTTTAGTTCCTGGCCACCCACAAGGACCGACAATGAGACAACGGGCACATGCAGAGGGTCCCCCAACATGCAGAGGGTCCCCCAACAGGTCCTTTATAAGAGGAAGGCACAACACGTCTACAATGGATGTGGGCACAACGTTTGTTTCTGTGTCGTAATTGTGCATCTTTTTGTTGTCATTATGCATCTGGCGTTGTTGTGCATCTTTACCTTCGCATTGAAAATGCGGAAGGTAATGTTTTGATCGCCGTGTATTTTTCATCTCTCAATCACACGTTACTCACTCTGCTTTCTCCCCGGAGTCCTTTTGACTTCACGTCTCATGGGGTCATCGGACCCTATGAGACGGCATAGATCCTATCTGCCTGATGGATCATCGAGGTCTGGGTCGTGGAATTCCTGCTCCTGACTGCGCCACTGTCCTGTTGAGACTCCGCCCACTGTTGAGACTCCGCCCACTCCTCCTCCCCACCGCCATCTGCCTGATGGATCGTGGAGGTCTCCATCGTGGAATATGCCTACTATTAACTATTCATACACTCTGTCATATTCATTGAATGTATTTTAACTCTAAATCTGTCCTTCTGTACACATTACATCTATTGCATCTGTCCATCCTAGGAGAGGGATCCTCCTCTGTTGCTCTCCTGCAGGTTTCTTCCCTTTTTTTCCCCCTGAAGGGTTATTTGGGAGTTTTTCCTGGTCCGATGTGAGGTTTTGGGGCAGGGATGTCTATGTGTACAGATTGTAAAGCACTCCGAGACAAATTTGTAATTTGTGAAATTGGGCTATACAAATAAACTGAATTGAATTGAATTTATTTATTTAGTTGTATGCGTGTTATTCGCATAAGTAAAAAAGTATTAAACCGAATGGCATGAAATTTGGTGGGATGATTGGTTATTATCCGGGGACCATTTGATTAGATTGTGGGATCGATCGGGTCAAAGGTCAAGGTCAAGGTCATGAAAAGGTCAACATCTTCTTTTTACCATAGCACGGTCAATTTATATCCAATTGGCATGCAACTAATGCCAACATGTTCATAATTCAATGCCCGATCTTGTGATATGCGAAGGTATGCGCTCTACCGAGTGCCCATTCTAGTTGTAGATGTTTTGTAACTCTTTGTATTCATTTGGGTTCTCTTTGTAGTTGTCTTGTGTCTTGTTGTAGTTATTTTACACAAGACATCTAAAGATGTAAAACAACTAAAAAGAGATTTTTTTAAACTACAAAGAGACACAACACTTCGACAAAAAGATGTACAATAACTACAACTTAGAATTGTCGTGTCTTTTTGTAGTCCTTTTAAATCTCTTTGTAGTTGTTTTACATCTTTATTTAGTTGTCTTTTGTGTGATCTTTTCTTGTTTTGCGTGGTTTGTCGCGCTTTTCTCATCAGTACCAACACTCAGACGGTACCGAAGATTCTTGGCTCCTCAAAAATAGGAACATATGAGGTGCTATTTGAGGGCTTAATATTATTTTTTATAACCAGATAAGTGCAAAAGTAAAAAATGTAAACAACAAATATCTAAGACTGTATACAGATTTCTTAAATACTAACGTTTAAGTTAACATTTAACTTCAGTTTGATGGTTAACCCAAATACTACATTAGTCCTGCGACAACCATCTGCCAAACCAGAGATGAAGGGAAGTGGAAGGCAATCATCGCTACATTTTATTAACAACCCCATTTAAATGGCTTAGTGGCAGCAGCAATCTGCAGAGGGCACTTTCAGCAATCAACAGCGTTTGAGCACAGCTGCCATATGAGGTGCATTATGGGTAGCAGGGAGAGCTGGACAATGCGATTAATCCCTCAGAATAAGAGAAGTAGAACAAATTCTACAGACAATCAAAGGACCACGACCTATTTGCCATACAAAGGTTTGTTTGAATAAGTGCTTCATTTTATAATAATTGATGGAGGAGAGTTCTGAACACTGGATGCGAGGTCGTACACACGGAGACACTCCTTTTCTCTTGCTTGCCTTCCCGCTTTTGCTCCTCTCTCCAGAAATGTATTTTGTGCTTGAGTGAATTAGGTGATCATTTTTTATCTTACATGCCGCGCTGGCTTCTGGAGTTTCTAGCTTCAAGGAAATTGGAAGAGAAGAAGAAGTCGAACATTTATCGCATGCCGAGGTTAATCTCCTGAAATGGTGGGATTTGGTCAGAGGAAGTAGAAAATCCACGCTTTGCCTCTGTTATTTTTTTCTCTCCCTCCCTCGCTCTCTCCATCCCGCCTTCCTCATGGTGGAAGTAAAATCCTTGGAGCTGAACAGCGGAGACAAGACGGAGTAGCAATGCATAAATTAAAGCAGTCACTGTACTCATCACTCACTGTCTGATGGGCTGATAATACTGCGTGCCATGTGATCATCTTTCATTGCGATTGTTAATACCCACAAAAAGGTGAGCACCGGCACTGTTTTGGCTAGCAGCAGTGTGTGTGAAATGTTTACGACGACGGGATGGAAGGCGGTTTACGACTTCACAAGGACTGCTCCTGATTGCTCGACTGCGGGCGAGAAAAATAGAAACGTATTGACGGATAGAAACTGAATGCAGGTGTCATCCTCAATTTAAGGGATGCATAAATACCGGCATAAATACCAGAGTAGTAGTCAGTGTCTCTGGGGTTTTTAAGTCTATAGTTCAATCTCAAGTCGTTTAGGATGAGACCATGTCAAGTCTCAGGTCTAGCATGTGACATTTGATGATCAAATACCAACTTTTTTCTGATTCCTTTAACACATTTGGCTTAAAACAAGGGTTTCAAAATCTGGAGCTTTTGATCATGTCAATAATTTTTCATTAGTTTCATACAAAACTGAGGTGAGCTGGTTTCCAATGTTAGTAATACAAGTTTCTAACGTGAATGACAATTCCATGCGCCCAGAGAAAAAGACATTCCAACAGCTACTGAGCAAATTATGATAAAGACCATACGGTAGGACCGAAAGCCCCAGAACAATTTCACTTCCTTGCTCCTTAAGGTGGGATACAGATGTTTCCAAGACGAAGAATTAACGTCAAAATGTCTTTGAGTTCCAGGATTTCACCAGGCCAAACATTCTGATATATTTACCTTCAACTTTGCTTTCCAAGTTAAATCTCGGATGTTTCAAATCTCAAGAGGTCATTTTTTATAATTTACAGTAAGTCTGGCTCAAGTCTTCAGTTCTTCCATTTACATAAAACTTCTTTCCTGAACTTTCTCCTGAATATTGTTGGAAATCAGTAAGTACTGATGGCAGCCACAGACCCAATAAAAGCATGTGGAGAATCTTTCCTCCTTGTGATAGTTGGAGTGCATATATTATGCATTCTGCATAAATCCTCTGAAAAGACCCACCATAAAAATAATCTTACAGCATCTGAAGCCTTCTACCTGTTCTGTGGCATCAAAAGAAAGCATCATTCACTCGTGTGAACCAGCCACTTCCATCACAACTGTACAACCCTTTTTTGTTTCTTTGTTTAAAGGACTCGAGAGACCTTTCGCTACAAACACATGCTGCTGCTGAGGAGCTCAGAAGCCTCAGATTAAGTGGATTCGGGACGGCAAATTTATACCTCCACTTTATGGCATTTGCAAATGACTACCTCAGTCGTGGCAGAGTAATTCCATCCTGTCATATTTTTCTTTCGAAACTGTAACAAATGACTGTGACTTAGCGGCAGAGGAAACCATCCTCAGCCATTTTCCTTGCTTGTTTCTCTTCTTTTAGCTCGCTTGATTTTTTTTTCTTCTGCCGCTTTTGGGGCCGCGGAGATAAGTCGCTGATGGCAAGATTGCAGGGGCCATCCATTTACAGAGTGCGGCAGGTGACAAGGAGACATGTTTCATTTTGCCTCGTGCGGTTCCCCCTTTCCCCTCTCTGTCTATTCTCCCTCCACATGTTTCCCACTCCGAACTCCCCCGGCATTCACCCTTCCATCACTTTTCTTCCTCTGCTTCCTTCCCTTCGTCTTTTGATCCCCCCCACACACACTTTCAAGAGGGGTGCCTGTCAGCATAACTCAACCCGTCAGCTCAAGGGACAGGAGAGGGGTAATTGGGGTAGAAGTATGTGTCAATGTCCGTGTGTGTGTAGTTGTGTGTGAGCTGGTGCTGTTATGGCAGACATAACTGCCGCTCTCCTTTCCACTACCTGCTAATGAGGTGTGACTTGTGTCTTGTGGAGATTTGCTCAGACATTATACCATCCTTCACCCCACTCACACCTCCCAGTGACCCTTCTCTTTTTCTCTCCTCTCCCATCGCTTGCCAGTCAATAGATGCTGGAGATTCATCACCGTCACCAGACAACGACAGCGCACAGCGAGCCGTGTGTCAACGCATCGCTCACGGCTGGATCTGCCCCGGCCTGCACTCTCTCCCCAGGGTCGTTACGAAATGTATCACGAAATTCTGCAAGATGCCGGGTTCATTGGGCAAGTAGCAGCAATTCAATTCAACTCAGTTTATTTTATATAGCCCAATTTCACAAATTACAAATTTGTCTCAGAGGGCTTTACAATCTGTACTCATACAACATCTCTGTCCCAGGACCTCACATCGGATCAGGAACAACTACCAAAAAATAGAAAAAAAACCTTTCACAGGGAGAAAAGGGAAGAAACTTTCAGGAGAGCAACAGAGGAGGATCCCTCTCCAGGATGGACAGAAGCAATAGATGGAATCATTACGGAGTAAAAACACATTTAATGAATATGACAGAAATGTATGAATAATTAGTAGGAGGCATGGACCACGATCGAGACCTCCACAATCCATAAACAGAAGGAGGTAGAGAGGAGGGGGCGGGGCGTATCTGCAGGGCGAAGGGGAGGCCGGCCCACCGGGCAGGAGGCCGCTCCAGAAAGAGGCCAAAACAATGAGGTCGGCCGTTGAGGCAGGACAACAACAAACCATTCTTCACGGTGCCAAATGGACAAATAGGGTGCAAATAAATAAACAAGGAAATTAAAAAACCTGCGCATGCAAACACTGAAAACAGGTTAAAATGTTATTTTCTCGTGACATATTATGTGTGAAATAAGTTGTCAGATTGTATTAGAACTGAAGGCAGTTGAAGTGGAATTTCATGTTTCAGCCCAGTAGGAGGTTAAGATGTCCGTTGTTTGTCAAGTTCTGAAGGCAGTTCAACTAACAGTTGATGGGTGAGAGCTGGAAGCGTAAAAAAAACACCTGAAATATCAGTCAATGCGATGAAAGCAAACCACACTTCCTGTTTTGTCCTGTAGGAAGTTGACTTGTCAGTTCTAACGTCAGCACTAAAAGCGGTGGAGCCGAGCACAAATGAAATGTCACTGAAAGTGTCAGAAAGTTGAATTGTCAGCTAAACTCTTCAGACAAAAGTTAAAATGTTACCCATTTAAAAAAAACATTGACTTTGAGACCCGGGAACCGGGAGTACAAAAACGAAAGAAAGAATAGAATCCTGGAAGTTGATTCTGTGTCTGACCTATTCATATTAAATAAACAATAACCCTATTCAAACCTTTTGCTGAAAATGTATTGCAACTGTCGATGCCTGTATGAATAGCTTTGACATTTCCCCCAGACTGACAGGCATGATTTCTCTTTTTAACCCTTGTGTTGCCTTAGGGTCATTTTGACCCGAATCAATATTACACCCTCCCCCCGCCTTCGGATTAATTTGACCCCATTCAATGTTTAATGTCGGTGTTCTTTCGGTCGTCAACAAACAAACATAAAGTGCCTCACACTTAAACTTGGAAAACAATATTAATTCTAATAATTTTCTGGAGGTTTTAATTGCTGGCGTCAAATTGAACCCAAAGGGTAAAATATGTTAGTAAATATAAAGGTAACAGGAGGGTGAAACATTGAATCGGGTCAAAATGACCCAAAGGCAACACAAGGGTTAAGCGCAGTATTATAACCAGAACCTGACCCGCTCTCACCCCCAAACCTCGGCCGCAGCAGCGAGCGTTTAGCCGCCGCACTTCCTGTTGCTCAACCTGTCAGCCGCTGTGATGAACCTCTCGCTCGCGACGGCGGCTTGTCGCTCGGCAGCGAGGCCGGCGGTCCCGACGCTCGACTGTACAACAGCGCCTGTGTACAATATCTCCTCTCATTAAGTCGGCTATAATGTGTCCCTCAGGCCGGAGTCACGCATAATGTGAAGTCGTCTCATTAGCGTTGTCACGTCGCTTTCATTTCGGAGGCCATCCGACAGCATCACGTGCCTCTTTGAGCGCTCTGGCCCTCCCGGCCTGGTTCGGCATGTCCAATGACTTATTCCTGTTTAGCGCTTCACATTTCCTTAACTTTCACTCATTACGGGTGAATTATGAAAACATATTCCCCACAGAGTTCTGCCAATTTAATCTTTTGTTAAACGTGTGAGGTAGAGTTGTAATCTAATAAACGGTATTAGTTGGAAATAAGGCTTGATGAAGACAAGGGGATTTTCGAGAGACCTGCTAAGCGCCCCGCTTTAGCTTGAAAGGAACTACTAATCAATGACCAGCCCACAACTAATTGCTCAAATAGCTTGCAAAGACATTCCCAAGATAGATTATGGGAATACGGGCGTCACTTTCCTTTCCTCTCCTTTCCTTTCCTTTCCAACCCATCTGCAAATCAAGTCATTCATAAATACATTATAGTAATGCAATATTCACTTTGAGTTTTAATGTATTCACAATTGCAGACTTTGCTAAATAGGTTTACTGTAATGGAATACAACAGTAGTTTAAGATAATTAAATGCAACTGCTTTTAGAAACAGTAAAATGAATTAAAACAATATTACTATTGAGCTAAAGTGATTAGAAGAGAGAAGAAATATCCCCGAGGCATAAATGGTAATATGAGCGTTTGCCGCAGTGCATTTTGTTCCATTCATTATGACATTTAGCTGCTCGTTTTCACATACTTCAAATATCAACTCCTGAAATAACAACTGTGAGGAAACGTCTGTGAGGAAACGTCTGTTTACTAGGAGAGAAAGGCCGGCGCGGGAGAGGGGAAAACAAAATGAGAGGGAACGAGGCCCTGATTGACGGCTTGGAAACGCTCATCCAAATCAAAGAGGAAATTCAAGATGAAAACGGTCACCCGGGTGGTGACAGTGGGCTGGTTATTGATTTGTTCTCGCGGGCGCCCGTCATTGAGACAAACGAAGGGGAGATCCCTGGAGGTGATCATTACCACTGAATGCATGTCAGTGGGCCCATTAGGGAGCGCGGCGGCCCCTGGACTAAAAGGAAGCAGAGGGGTGAAACGCCGCTCTCACTGATCCTGACGGAAACAATGCGGCACAGGAGACTTCCACAAGTACATCACTCACCGCTCACATGAGCCGGGCAGCTTTATAGACACAGTCCACTTAGGCACAGTATGATAATCATAAGGAGGAAGTGGGTACGAAAAGGGAGAGGGAGGACTATTTAGATATATATATTTAATTTACTTATAAACAAAGTAAAATAGACCACAACGCAGGGTTTGGCTTGCAGCGTGGCAACCATGGGATTTACAGGGCACTACCACGGCGTTGTCCAGTCTGGGAGTTGTCCGTGTTTTTCTTCTAGAACTTTTAACATTTCACAATGTGCTTCCAGTTCATGAAGTGGAATTATTACGCCTTAAAAGTGTCTTATTCAGTGTACGGTAACTCTACCCTCTTGGGTCTGGTTGCAGAGAAACAAGATGGCGTCGGCCAAAATGACAAACTCAAGGCTTCAAAACTGACGTCACAGTGATTATGTTCACTTCGTATGGACTGTTCTTTGGTCTGTAATGATCTCTCCTCTCCCATCGCTTTCCAGTCAATAGATGCTGGAGATTCATCACCATGGGACCACCATTTGTAATATCTGGTGAATATAAGTCTCTAGGTTTCATTACCTTCGCATTGAAAATGCGGAAGGTTATGTTTTGATCGCCGTGTATTTATTTATTTATTTATTTGTATGCGTGTTCCTCGCATAACAAAAAATGTTTTAAACCGAATTGCATGAAATTTGGTGGGATTGATCGAGTTATTATCCGGGGACCATTTGATTAGATTTTGGGATCGATCGGGTCAAAGGTCATGAAAAAGGTCAAAATCTTCTTGAATCGCATGAAATTTGGTGGGATGATTGGTTATTATCCGGGGACCATTTGACTAGAGTTTGGATCAATCGGGTCAAAGGTCAAGGTCATGGAAAGGTCAAAATCTTCTTTTTACCATAGCGTGGTCAATTTGTATCCAATTGGCATGCAACTAATACCAACATTTTCATAATTCAATGCCCAATCTTGTGATATGCGAAGGTATGCGCTCTACCAAGTGCCCATTCTAGTTCCAGATGCATTATGTGCAGATCAGTTAACACCATTTTTGATTGACAACTAGCCAGGCCAGCGTTCATAGGGAACAGGCATCTGAGCACGATACTGCTGACTACACAAACGTTTAAGTCCTGCTCTTGCTCGCCAAGCTGGCCAATTTGTAGCTCCTTTTGTCCGTTCAGCTTTCCTTTGCTCCCCCTTCTCTATTCCTCAATGCCCGTTGTCCTACCTCATTTGATCCCACTTCCTCTACCTCCTCCATCCGTCCTCTCGCTCTGTCCAAAGCTGAGACAAATTAAATGATTCCCCCCCCGTAATGGTGGAAACATAAGCCTCTGGCAGTGCTCTATTAGCCTGGCCACTTATTTGTTAACAGACTAGATTAATGTGCTGTACTTGGTATGGGAGGCCACCTGCTCAGGCAGTGAAGGGTATTCACAGGCTCACTGGTCCACTCACTAATCTGCCTCCAAGGATGATTGCAGGTTTCTGTGGCATGATGAGGTAGCTAACCCTCCCTCCCTCCCTCACTTTCTCTCTCTCCATCTCTCTCTCTCGAGAGGAACCTCAGTGAATGGTTACCTTCATCACCTGAAGGACTCTTGACCCCTCTGGTTGAGATGGCACTGCATGCGGTTGGCTGGTGTGTTGATGTGCAATGTTTTGTCCTGTTTTTTTAGCGCTAATTCAATTTTATGATATACACTCTTGACATCTGGAAAACAACAACAACAACTGCAGATGTATTTCCGACTTCCTCACATCATCTGTTGAAGTATCGGACATTCTGGCCAAATGGGGAGAGAACGCATCCCGACCTGCAACCACCTGCCCCTTGCCCTGTAAGACTCTACACAGCGGGGGTCTTGCCCTTCCCTTTGTCAGAGGGAAAAATATTATTTTAATAACCTCACTCATATGCCTTCCCCGTGTGACCTTCCCTGACTTTGTTGGGAGAAGGTGCTTAATTGTGACCAAATTGTTCCAGGAATAGTCAGTAGTTGTGTATATAATGTATCATCATCTGGATAGAAAATGCTCATCTGCAATTTTCATGTTCATAATCACCAGCTGGTGTTTTTAAAACTATAAACACTGTAAAAGGAGGCCATTATTGGCCTAAATGGCTTTCTATATGGATTGAGGGAATTCATTTTTCCCTTTAGTGAATTAATTTATGGCAAAGAAGTTACCAGAAGAGACAATGTTTATTACACTATTTGTTTTGAAAGCGCAATAATCAACTGTGTAATTCCATCACCCACTCAGTCAGTGTCCGTGATAGTTTTGCATTTATTGGGCTGACTCCCGCTGTGCTGCGATCCAGCCAATAACAGACGGCTCTTTTCTTCCCCTCCGGCAGTTTTCCCAACGCTTTCCCCAATTGTTCTATTCCCAGTTCCCTATGCTGATTACGATACAGCACCACCACATCGGCACACTGACGCTGCCGTTACAGATGACAGAACAGTTTGTTATAAACTTGTGTTTTCAATGAAGACACACGTAAGAGTTTTGTTGGGAGCTGGAGGCGGGATGAAATTTCAGAGGCTGCGACTGTCAGTTTCAGTATTTTCGAAGAATGCCTTTTTTCAGCAGACGGCAGAAAAAGCGAGCTTAATGGAAGTGCACAGAAAAACAAAAAATTATTTCAAGCAATATGTCAATAGCTTGACTGTTTTTAAATGAATTTAAATAAGCGAGCTGACTTCAGACGTGATGAATTACCTGTGATTTAAAGAGCTTACACCTCTCAGCAACAATACAACACATTTAATTGTATGACAGAGCAGTAAATAACGAATCAAAGTGTGTAACATTGATTTCAAATCTACACGACTGCAGGGTACTGTTGCGGCAGAGTGTAGAGTAAAGCTATGTTCAATGGTGTCCATGACAACCTTGTGAAAATGTAGTTAGTGTTTACCTCCGCGATCAAACAGCATGTGTTCACAAAGTGAGGCGGCTCACTTGAATGGCGGGGGTCGGGCGGGCCCTGAGGCTTTGCAGTCTGCAGGAAGTGCTGATAGGTTGATTTGCTGGCCCCATTGCAATGTGCACACACACACGCACACAAACACACACACACATACTGACACACAGTCAATGTCAGGCGCCACCAGGCACCCCAGGGCAGTGCTGCATGTATCAAGTCAGGGAAGATAAATGATCTGTAAACCCTTAGGGAGCAGTCAACTAATGTGCACAGAGCTCTGTGGCCCTGGACAGCCTGGATAAGTGACATTAAAGAGCCCCTTCTCTATTCACAAATCTCTTCTTCTTCTTCTTCTTCTTCTTCTTCTTCTTCGACCGTGTCATTGTCCGATAAATTCAAAGATTGCATGCTTTTATTTCCTTTTTGTTGGCAGACGATCTTTCTCAAAAACGGTTGAAATGTTTAAACACGACAGCTACATTTATATCCTGAATTCATCATGACGGGACTTTTGAACCTCATTTTGTCTGAAAGTCACTCTGGTCATTGACCGTTCGCTAAACCCCCTCCCCCAAATAGCGATCGTCCAATCATTGCGTTTGCCACCCACATCGGTTAATCCTTATCCCCAAAGACTTATCTAGTGCAATGTTAAATGTCTGACATGCAGTTTGAACAAAAGAAACTGCATGAAACATCATCCCCTCAGCGATTTGCTTTCTAAGTATGTGTTTCTTTAAGCTAGGCATGCAAAGGGTTATTTCAAAAACAAATAGCGGTCTGATCTGAGATGTTCCTTATCATACAGTGATCTATGTAAACAAAGGTCTGATAAGCTGTACAAACACAGGTCATTGAGTTCAATGTCCTCTATATTGATCAACTGGTGGGGGTGCTGGCTTTTGTCTGTTTGACATCAAAGACCCACAGTTTTAACACCGTTTAGTAGTCAATCTGCCACTATTATCACTCAGGCATACACCCAGTAACTAGGGAGGCTTAGAGAACCAAACTTGTGTCTAGACAGTAACCCAGTAAGACAGTTGTGAAAACTTGCCCAACGATGTATCCTAAACTCAACCATTCAGGGTCAATGTCTAACCTCAACCATTCAGGGTCAATGTCTAACCTCAAGCATTCAAGGTCAGTTTCCAACCTCAATCATTCAAGGTCAGTTTCTAACCGTAACCATTCAAGGTCAGTGTATAACCTCAACCATTCAAGGTCAGTTTCTAACTGTAACCATTCAAGGTCAGTTTTCAACCTCAAGTATTCATGGCCAGTTTCCAACCTCAAGGTCAGTGTGTAACCTTAACCATTTAAGGTCAATATTAAACCTCCACGTTGCCAGAGTTCCAAAACTAGTTACCTTCTAGACATCACTGCAAACCACCTGCCAATTCTGCAGAGATAGCTTATCGCATTACAGGCCAGACATTTAACACTGCCCAAACAATAATGTATACTTTTTTAAATATGAAATAAAGCCTTTTTCCTACCTCGATTAATGTGTTAAGAGAGGCACACTGAGAGCAGGAGGAGGCTCAGAATAGCGAGAAAGCGAGATGAATATGTTGAGAGGGAAAGAGACATAGATGGGTGCCACCACCCTCTGTGTAGTGGGGTGACAAAGCGCCGCGCCCCAGGCTACAGCCGTCATAAAAGCAGTAATAGAGTGAACATACATTTTCATTAGCTATTGATTCATTTCCAATTCTCCATTAATTTCGGCGGGCCATCGCCGCACAGTGGCCTTTCTCCACCCCGGGCTACGTTCCTCAGCTCCGCCTGACATAACCGTGGTAATTACTGCGCTGCCGCCCCGCAAGCTGTTCACAGACTCATACAGCAGTAAGAATTGAATGAGTATTCTAGAGTAAAAAAAAAGAAAGGAAGAGAAAACATTGACAGAAAGGGAGTACACAAAGGCAGCAAGGCTATCACATACAGGCGTGAGGTCTGACAAAATGGAACAATTGCCATTGAGCTATTTCAGCCTTAATTGTCAAAATGATCAAACTATTCAAAGCTCCGGGTCTGCGCTGTGGCTGCTACAGAAGGCACACACTTTTCCTCAGAAAAAGAAGCGACGAGGAGGCATTTAATAACAAGCACCAGTGACTGAGAGGATGATTCGACATCAAATGAGACTGACCTTAAAGGGTACCTGTAGTGCAAAACAACAACGTGCTACATCCATTCGGCGCATCAAATAAATCATATTTACCCCGCCGCTATTGTCAACAAGTCACGCATAGCCCGAGGATTTACATTTCTTTGTCAACATTCCGAGTCCGTGAACGCTTCAGGGCGCAGCCATTTTGCTAGTTATTTACTCATGTCAAAGCTAACTATGACGTTGAGTCGTTGAAAGGAATTCAGCCAATCCGGAGCCGCTTCTTGGGATAGATCGGTGGCCTCAAGAATTACACAATCTATATCAGGGGTGCTCAATACGTCGATCGCGGCGACCTGCCAGTCGATCGCGGCGTAGTATTGGTAGATCGCATGACATAAAAAAAAATTGGCCCGCCCCCCTGTCACTTTCTCTATAGCGCCACATTACAGCAGCAGCATGTCATTTCTGTCTCTACGTGTTGCGTTAACAGTCCTCTGCCCGCCGTCTCGCGCGCTGGAGCTCCCGACACCGGTTTGCGTGCATCGGGACGGACGGAGCAAAGAAAAGTCACTAGCACCCCCGAACATGTCGGCCGAACATTGCATCAATGAAAGACATCTCCAGCGCTGGCTTATGCGCGATGTAGCTATCAAGCTCACTCTTTTGTGTGAAGCAGATGAGGTCTAATGACACTATATCATCGGACATAAGTTTGTGCTCTTTACAACAAATGCACTCTATGTCTGTTTTTTGTGGCACACATTTCCCACAACTGCACCAAACGTCCGCCGACTTGCGTGCACGGTCCGCACGGTGAAGCATCTGGACCGGCGGTCCTTCGGCATCAACTTCATC
Source organism: Pseudoliparis swirei (assembly GCF_029220125.1). Lineage (NCBI taxonomy): Eukaryota > Metazoa > Chordata > Actinopteri > Perciformes > Liparidae > Pseudoliparis > Pseudoliparis swirei. Next base: position 17,191,445 of record NC_079403.1, read on the forward strand.
AGAATCATCGCTATCATCGCTGTCACAATTCACTAAATGGGGATAGTCTGCTTTTAAAGGTTCAAACAAGTATCCAGTTGCTGAATCAGACAATCTTTCATCGTCCATATTATCAATCTCTCAGCATTTGTTTGCGAGCGCTCGACGTTGTTTACATTGGTATCTGAACACATCCGCTGTGGCTGGCTGTCGATCTCTCAATGATTTGACGTCACACCACCCGCGACATATTCAAGCTCCAGTGCAATGTCGCATGTCGGAGTTGAGGACTTTGAACAGCCTAAACTACGTATTGTTATTGAATACTGGACCGTCAGTGCATGAATAACCTTTAGAAACACATTATCTTTTGATCTGGCTACATATTCGCTTTCACTACAGGTACCCTTTAAGGATAAGGCTCAGGTCTGAAATCACGAGCTGCGTGCATTACACATTTCTCGCATCAGTGACGCATCGCCGTACGCAGAGTACTTTATGGGGATATGATTCTCAGCGCCTGACATGTGATGTATGACGACATGCTGCTGACCTGCTCCTCAGACTGCGGGGACGTTTATGTCAGGGAGACTCAGGTCCCTTGGCCTGTTAGCGAGAGGTCAGCGACTGACTCAAGTCTCAGACATGAAATGTAATGAAATATGTACAGTACGAGCACGCACACACACACACACACACACACACACACACACACACACACACACACACACACACACACACACACACACACACACACACACACACACACGCAGACTAGGACATCCATACACATGCAAGTGAGGAACATTAGTATTCTGCCATAACTTGCACATGAAAGCACCAGCGTTCGCTTCACTGGAGGCTACCCAGCAGTGTGGAGAGAGAAAAATTAACTCCGCCAGGTTCATCTATCACCCTAGCTGCCTCCTATGCTCCACTAAAGATGAAAAAAAGGGGGGAAACAAATGGCAAAGCAAATCAATTACACAAAAAGAAACCATGTCACCTGTCAAATATATACTCTGTTCTATGTAGCCGTTTTCTTTTTTTTCTTCCAGCGCCACACACTTTTGAAATTGAATTTTGAAAACCGTATACATTATTAACACCCTTCATGCTTCATCATTTTATCGAGGTGGATTCCTTTTCTTCTCTTTTTTTTTTTGCCCCCGCTCTCCTTCCCTTAAATTCGGATGATACAAAATCTAATAAACACGGTGTTTGTTCGTGCCACCTATGCATCTTTTTAATCCCACGTGGTAAGAGCCGACACCATGAATGAAATCTGCCAGGGAGCCCATTCAAACTCACAATGGGTGGGAGGAGGGAAACGGAACGGGAGGAAAAGGGAGCAAAGGAAAGTCGACCGTCAACCACACTTCACTTCTGAGTTTCTCAGAAAAGAAACCGCCCCGTTACGAGCTTAAGAGGTCGGACAGAAGCGCTAGTGTGGCTAACTGGAGAAAAAAATCGACATGAAGAGTTTTCATATCTGCTCAGATTAAAGGTACTTGGAAGAAGGGTGGAATAACGACGACGTTGTCAAGGAAACAAGTGCCACCGCGACACCTTAATCTGGAGAAATATAATTGGAAAATGAGTGATAAACATCTTCCTATCCAAATGTGTGATGTACTGACCGGTATTTGAAAGGAAGCCGTCTGAGCACTCATTACTGGAGTTATTGTAAGAATGACACTAATGAATACATACAGAGAGATGTCCTAAGGGGCTAAAAGAAGAAACGGATGTAGTAACAGCCTAAACAGGATGACGTAATGCTGAAATAGGCTTGTTGCACACTCGCATGCAAATGTGACGAGTTAATGTCGAAATACCACGTACAGGAAATGGCGGCGGATTACTCCACAATTCAAATGTTTGGATCTTACGAGGTGCACGCCACACTCGCTGCGGCCCTCGTGTCTCGGGCAGCGCGCATCATTAGCGACTCAACCTTCACAGATGAAAAAATAAGTCGTAAAGAACACTGTGGCAAAATGACATGCAAATAAGGAACTCAAGAAATCTTTGCCATCTCTCACCAATTATCTTGTTAATTACAAGCCATTGTGAAGGGCTCCCACTGTCGACGGGCTCACTGATTATACAGTGCATTTGTCCCCACTTTCCACGGCCTTATCAGTAATTACTACCTGCAGCTGCAGCTCAGTACAGAACGGGCTCGGCCATCTTGGGACAAAAGGGAACACTGGGCCATTTTTTGGAGATTCTGGGCCTGTCAGCGCTGCACATATTTAGTTCACTCGGTAGGAGTGTGTTGCTGGAGAAGCCGGGTCTTCTGGGAACTCACCGAGTTGCACGTGAGTCACATACAGTCAACAGTTCCCACTTAACACCTCGAAGCTTGCGTGAACGGTGCGATATGTAACATTTCTGATCACTTCTGCTCTTAATTTAGAAACGGAGTCGACGACTGTAAAGAAAGAACTCATCTCAAAGACAACTTTTGGCATTGTTCTGTACCACACAGCGTGCGTCAGAATAAGTGAGGTTACTCACATCGAACTATGCATTGACAAGTAGGGTCGCTTCCATGCCTCTTTTTCCTCCCGTTAGCTACCATGCTAAATAGATAGCGTGCTACTTTGATTTCAGTTAATAAAAATGGAAATATTCTCTGCAAAAAAATTATAACATGAGCTGTGTCAACGTTACTGGCTGCTTGAGAGATGACAGTAATTATGCGTAAGATATTTTTTAATGTTTAATGTTACGACACAGTAAATTCCCCAGTGTTAAAAATTCAGTGTTGAAGTATATTGACTCTTCCAGAGTTATTACAACGCTAGCAAGAGTAAATAGCCCCCAGTGTTGTGTCCGATGTGAGGTCCTGGGACAGGGATGTCTATGGGTACGGATTGTAAAGCGCTCCGAGGCAAATTTGTAATTTGTGAGAATGGGCTGTACAAAATAAACTGAATTGAATTGATTTGTTGGTGTAAATATTCAGAGTTAAACATGCTGTGTAAAATATACATAAATATATACAGTCTTAAAGTGAATTCACTCTGTCGGAATCATTACAACTGGAGCAAGAGTAAAAGCCCCAGTGACAACAACGTTCACTGTTACTCCCCTCCTTCTTCTTTCTTCACGCGCGTTTTAATTCGAGAAAGAATTTCTCTAAATCACTTTTTTATATGAAATGTTGATATTTCAGCAGAAGTAACATTTTAGAAAAATTATATACTGTGTTCAACTTACAATCGAGCTGTTTTTGTGTCTTAAAATACCGAATTGCAGACGCCTAACGTGACCGAGTCAAAAGCTACACAGTCAAATTAAAGAGTACGTTAACACTAAGCCAGATATGATCCCTATCTACAGAGGGTTAAAAAGCCAGTGTGGGTCAGCGGTAAGCAGGTCCATCTTTCAATCAGGGGGTTGGCGGTTCAATCCCCATCCTAGTCGATCCTTAAGCAAGACACTTAACCCTGAATTGCTCCCTGTTTGTGAATGTAACATGATTGTAAGTCACTTTTGATTGAAGTGTAATGTAAATTAACACTGAACATAGTGATACGATTTCAGAGTTAACTCTGGTAAGAGTTATTATTCTACACTGAGAAGTGTTAATTTTGACACTACAAGTGTTATTTACATTTGACACTTAATCAAAATTAACACTTCTCAGTGTAATGTAGAATAAAATAATAACTCTTACCAGAGTTACATTAACTCTGAATGTTAACACAATGTTCAGTGTTACTTTAACACTTAAAAGATAAGAGACCATATGTTCACAGTGTTAACATGTGCTCTTTAAGTGTTAAAATGACTCTGCCAATTGTTCTGTGTAGCTAGCTAGTTCCTGGGGTATTTTTGTGATGCGATGCTAAAACTACAGACAAGACAGTGATGCCTCAAGCTTGACAAGGTACAAAAATGAACATGTGCATCTGGAGAAGGCAAGCAGAGCGCAGGAAATAACACCAGACAAAAGGACAGCGGGAAACTTCACAATGGGGTGACAGGGGAGATCGCTTCACGACAGAAGATTAGGGTCCAGAGATTAGGCTTGAAATACCATATGCTTCTCTAATGACAAATGCAAAATCATCACACTCCACACCGGTTGTTCAGCAGTACAAATTGTGACGTAAAGCAGTAAAACAAAGGCCATGCTACAGTGTGCTTGTGACAGCAAATACAGCTCCTCAGGCTGTATTTAGCTGGCATCTTCGCGTCTGTATCCCTGGGCCTGATACCTCACTGCATTCCTTCCTGCAGGACTTTTAAACAAGCTGACCCCGAGCCGGGTATGGACCTTTTACATTATTCTATAACTCGCAAGAGCCTGTGTACGTGTTATTCAGCCACCCGATGAAATCAAAGAGTCAACTATTCTTGCATTATAGTATCACAATTGTCAGGTCTGAGGCCTGAGACTCGCGGAGTGTGTGTGCTCAAGAGATACCGAGAGACAGGGGGCGATAAGGTGGATTTTTGCATAAAGTGTTACTGTAAGTTGACAATTACTTAGGAATGCTGATTTTACACTTTTTTTGGAGCCCCCATGACAAAAGATGCAGGTCAGAGGCAAATCCACGCTTGCAAAGGTGCGAGAGGAGAGGCCCGGTGATGCATAACACAACCCCCAAAATGTCTACCAGACAAGACAGAGTGAGACCATATGGTTGGCTATTGCATGCAGTATTAGGTAAGTTATCAATAATTGAATGCTGCATTTGCACTTTCTTTGGAGCCCCCCCCCTGACAACAAAAAAACTAGGTCGGGCGCAAACAGCTACATTTATAAGGATAATAAACCAAAAAATGTAACCGCATTAAACCACTTAAAAACTAGTGCAATGTTGTATGTTGTAATATTAAGAAATATTGATTGATATTATTGAATTACTGATATTGCCTTCATCCGCTAGCTCATTAGATTCTTAAACCGTAAAGGTAAACGTTGAACAAAATCGTGCAAAAAAATGTCATGGGGCCATAAAAATTACAATTAGAAAAAGGATCACCTTCAATATCAAAAAGGTGGATGGGGTGCAGGACGGGTTCTATTTGACTGTCACCAAGGCCAGTAAAAGTTGAGGAGGGCATTAGGTCTGATGACTCAGACCAGATGGCTATGACTTACAGGAGAATAAAAAAAGTAATAAAAAGTGTGGCCTTCATCTTTCTCGGGCCGCGGATATGCACCAATTAACGACTGTCTGTAAAAATACAGAAGCTTCAGTTTCAAGTACCCTCATGGGGGTTATTTATGATCTCGACTTGGTCACAAGTCGTTTGGCAGGCGTAGTATTATGACGCCGTGACATGCTAATGAAGCAAAGGCTTCTTATCACTCCAGTAAACCCGACGCTCACAAATATTCAAAGCTCTTCAGTGGCCAGTAAATACACAGGATATTGTCTCGCTGGAATTGGTGCGGAGGCAGCGGTGCGTTAGACTGCGTGTGTGTGCGCGCTCTTGTATACGGTTATGAATAAGTGTGCCCTGTGTATGTGTGTGTGTGTGCGCTTGTGTGGCTAGGTAAACAGGAAACAACCTGGCGACCTTCAGAGGTCAGGGCTCCACCATCAGCCGATTAATCACAGCCGCGTCACGCTCCTCTGCTGCCGTGGAGACAGACTGGCAGAGCTCACTGTGTTTAGCGCCGATGTCTGAGTGGCAGGTTAGACATCAACCTCTCGGGCTCACTGCCCACATGTCGGCTCCATCGCAGGACAAATCCCCAAACAGGTCATCTAACGGAGCGTCAGTTGCCGAGTAGCCTATTATCGGACTATAATTAGTAACAATCAATGGACATACTCAAAGTGGCAAGTGGCAAAACAAACGTGTTAGTGTTTTCATTGTTGGGGAGCAGATTTTGTCCTCGACCCCATTGACAGTAGATTAAGGCATATTAGGAGAGCCAGATTGCTATTCGAAAAAAGCCCATTGAAGTGCTGCTGGAATTGGCTTGAGTGTGTCACCATGTCTTTGAGACATTCTGTAAGGCGTTGTCCCCGTAAGTGATGAAAAATAAAAATGTGCCTCTGTTCTCCCTTTTGTATTAAAACGACAGGTGGAAACTGGTTTCAGACCACTTTTGGTCTGTAGGGCTTTTATTGTGAAAGGTAATAATGGGAAAAGTGGATCCGCTATGTGCTGCCTTGTCAGGGTTGAGAGGAGTAATACAATTCGCTGTCTTCCAACCACTCAGCATGCCCAGTTCTTACACACAATGTAGTGCACCAAACAATTTGCACTTTCTCTGCATAATATTCACGTTCCGTGTGAAAGTGCTCATGAAAAAAACAACAGTTCGGGAAAAAATACCTCAACAAACAAATGTATCATACACAAAAATAAATCCCCGGTGTGTAAACGCCTTCAGACCTAACCAGCTTTGCATCCAGTATGAGCAGAGCTAGAAAGATATGATCCAATGTGTGAGCTGGCTGGCTAATGGCAACATAAATGTGTGGGAACGAGTAGAAAAAGAAGTAGTAAAAGCTGTAAAAAGGAGTAAAAAACTAAAGCAGCATGAATGCTTGAGAATGTCTTACTGTATTTGGTATCAAAGCACTTGATAAATAACCATAATCTGTTACGTAGGGCTGAAGATATATAATCACATATTTATCACAGTGAAATGTTACTTAATAAAACACTGAGAACTAGAACGGGCACTTGGTAGAGCGCATACCTTCGCATATCACAAGATTGGGCATTGAATTATGAACATTTTGGCATTAGTTGCATGCCAATTGGATACAAATTGACCGTGCTATGGTAAAAAGAAGATGTTGACCTTTTCATGACCTTGACCTTTGACCCGATCAATCCCACAATCTAATCAAATGGTCCGCGGATAATAACCAATCATCCCACCAAATTTCATGCGATTCGGTTTAATACTTTTTGAGTTATGCGAGTAACACACATACAAATAAATGAATAAATACACGGCGATCAAAACATAACCTTCTGCATTTTCAATGCAAATGTAATTAAAGTGTTTGATGGGACACTTTTTCTGGGATGTCAACCAAACAGAATTTACATTGCACCTAAAATGCGTCTGGACACCTAAAATAAACTGAGTGTAAATGAAGGACTCATTAGGTGGGATGTGGGATGTGTCACTAATCTGATCGCAGACTGAAGAGAGGAAGAACAAACGGTCCTGCCCCAGGTCAGCAAGTCAGCACGTTTTGAGCACCTTTCAACACACTGCAGTGGGAACTGGATTTCTACCTGACCTCAAGACATTTTTGGCCTCATCACAAGATTTGTTAAGAGTTATTACGTTTGAGTTAGGGCTTGATAACGAATGTGCCTACTCACCCCGCGGCGCCAGCGGGCCATGAAAAAGGTTATTATACAAGGCAGAAGAAGGGAATGCCTTCGTTCCACTGGATCAAGCTGCTTCTGCTCTTTCATGAGGCGCAGTGTTTTATGTATTTCCGTTATCGCGTCGCCTTCGGTAACAAGCAGGGGAAAATAGGTGACTGGTTGAACTACTGTGAAAAATGTGCAATTAGTAGTTGAGGTATTTGCTCAACAGGCCTATATTTGGGAGAAGCATCCATGGGATTTAAAGCAATATAAACTAGAACGGGCACTCGGTAGAGCGCATACCTTCGCATATCACAAGATTGGGCATTGAATTATGAACATGTTGGCATTAGTTGCATGCCAATTGGATATAAATTGACCGCGCTATTGTAAAAATAAGATTTTGACCTTTTCATGACCTTGACCTTTGACCCAATCAATCCCAAAATCTAATCAAATGGTCCCCGGATAATAACCAATCATCCCACCAAATTTCATGCGATTCGATTTAATACTTTTTTACTTATGCGAATAACACGCACGTGTACAAATACACGGCGATCAAAACATTACCTTCCGCATTTTCAATGCGAAGGTAATGAATTGCATAAAAATGTGCTTATCGATTAATATCTCAATTCCGAATCCTTTATTTGACATAGCTCAGAGCGTTAGCGGTGCTCTTCTCACAACACGCTATGGAACCGAGGTACCACGTTCCTCTGGATGTTTTTACGGACACAGCGACTCGCTAAAAGCAAACCAAAGCTAAAGTCATGGCGTCACTGAGGAAAGCGGGACGGATAGAAGTCACCGTGCTCTTGCTCACTATGTGTACAGTTTGACCACATGTTATGTTGTATTTTATAAGAGAAGTCTTTATATAACTGCAGAGAATTTAACAAATCTATCCATATGTAGCACGTCCATATTGGGTCTAACTGACCTGTGTTTATTTATGTTTTAGTGTGTGTTCGTAAAAGGGATTTAGATTTGAAGTTTTCGTGCATATCCTTTAAAATCAGGAATTCATTCAAACTCGACTGGACAACATCTATAGATGGCTCCTAAAAATGTAGAAATGCTTCCTAGATATCTTAAATGTGTTTGTGTGTGTTGGGGGGGGGGGGTATTGATGGGAGACAGATGGAGAGATGGATGGGTGAATGAAGGGCAATGATGAAGGCGAGGGAGATCTCTTCTGCGTCCCTGATGGGTGTACAGGTATGGGAAATGGGGAAGCTTGGCGGGAAGGGGAAGACTGGATAGTGGGATGGAGGGAGGGAGGGAGGGATGAAAGTGGAGAGGAGAAGAGGAGAAAATGCTCCAGCGATTCCACTTGACAGCTGAGTGAGAGGGGAAGCAGAGTGGCTACTCTGTGTAATTTGTTAGCGGGTCCGTGAAGCATGCAGGCATGAAACCACACCGAGCTTGGCGAACACAGCACCGACTAGAAAGAAGAAAAAGAGGGGGAGACAGACAGTGGGGAGGAAAGACGGGTGGGGGGGGGGGGGGGAGGAGATGTTTTGACAGACCAGGGTGCCTTCGAGGGAAAGATCAGGTGTGGGAGAAAGAAGGGATGAAGACGGAGAGTTAGCGTCCCGCCCTGTGTTTACCAGCCTCTGCCGGCCCGTCCCCATCTCCTGGCTGGACACAAGGCCGGGCGTTAGCTTAGCGGCACGAGCCGCCCGGGATGCAGCGCCGACTCCGGCTCGTCTGAGACGCTTCGGAAAAAAGGATATAAATCTGGGCATCAGCCCGCTAATGCCGCCATGTTGATGTGGGACCTATTTTGTCTTGTGTGTGTGTGTGTGTGTGTGTGTGTACGGCTTGTTGAGGTGGGACTGATCCAGGATGCCATGGCAGCTGTCTGATATAATTACCTGGGAGCCCGACCGCACACACAAACGCACGCTTACGCACACACACACGCTACATCTCGGCTGATTACCTCATAAGGCGAGGTTTGTCTGATTAGCTTCCTTATTTACACCAAAGACTTGTTATTAACGAACATGTGTTCGACGGCTCGCTCCACGATACTTTTGTAACTCTCAGATTGTTCGGAAAGCAATCTTTACAGTGGCTGACGAACGTCGCTGATTAGACGCCACGTTCACAACACCAAGGCCTGTTTTGATTGGAAAGCGCTGGTTTACTCCGTGTGTGTGATTTTTCCAATTTGAGAACAAGGCTTCACTTTTCTAGGTGGGTGGGGATCATTTCTAGGATCCCGAATGGCTCCATCAACCGAACACAGTTGTCTGACGCACACACACACACACACACACACACCTACACACACTCCCACAACACGAGCCACAATCCCACCCACGGCTCTTGGCCCACACCTTTTTATGAGCATAATGAAATGCACCACATCTGCAGGACTTCAAAACAAAGAGTTAATAATAATAATAAAATAAATATAATAAATATCTAAATAGATCACGATAACACACACAACAATGACTCCCCCGCGCTTTGGGGCACTCATTTGAAGAGGAGGAATTGTAATTGGCTGTCATGTCTCATATTCATGTCCTCAACTATTGCCTTTGTACAAGCCGTGGAGAGAAACAAGTCAAGTATTACATGCATCAAAGAGAAACGAGGGGAGAATATCCTGAATCCAAAATATACTCAAATGTATGATGACCTCCTGCGTCTCAAGCATTTTAAAAGCGAATTGGCTGCCTTTGTAAAACCCTGTGTGATGTAAATAGTGCTTTTATCGGTCTGAGTGAGCACTTCGTGCCCGAGGTGCACGACCAAGTGCCGCGACCAGGCGACTGCGTCATCTTTCCGGGGGGCTTCGACCTCCAGCCCCGAGAATAAACCGCTGGGAGTGATTTTATGTGCAGGGGGCAGGAAAAGCAAAGAGTCTTCAACCAACAGCCGTCACCAAGAACAAAGCCCCTTTTTTGGACAAACATTTAAAAACTGCTGCGCCTCGGCCACTTCTGCTCCGACGAAGGAACGGAGTACAGGAGCACTTTCTTGTTGCTGAAATGCTTTAGGGTCCGCGGAGAAGGAGGGGTAACTCCTGCGGCGCTCGTGTGATCGCGCAGCGCACTCGGAGCCGGAGGACGACAGGCACAGAGGAAGAGGGTAAACACTGGGCTTTGTCTCTGTGGGCACGCCGACACAAGGAGGGGAGGATTCCGTCCCCTCTAATCCTCCCGTTTACAAGAGCAGCCACTTTCCGGGGCCATTGTGGCCGGTCGTCTCCCTCCATTTACTCCCGGCGTGGCACTCATTCCAGCTAGTTTAGCGGCGCCTGGGTTCCAGGGGGAAGGATTAGGACGTGACGCACGCGCCGGCTAGTGTGGAAACAACAGCACTCCCCTCTCCTCCCCCTGAAGGGCCCACTTGTGGACTCTGAGAAAATTCTCCGCATGGATTCGTGGCGATTATCGGGCGAGCGCGCATCCTGAAACCAATCAGGGAGGGTTTGAGCTGCATTAGGAGGGGAGCGGCGTCGCACTAGCTTCAGACGACTGGTCTTAGTCAATTTACTCGTATTAGTTGGGCTATCTTTTTTTTTTGGAGACTCAAATGCAGATTCGGGGGGAACGACTCTCACCCTGTTTATCTGGCAACACCCAGACTCTTCAGTGAGGGAATGAAGGAATGCAAACTGCAATTATCAACTCAGCATCCGCGCTCCACATGTTCACGTTTTAACCTCACCGAGTTAAAGCGTGCCGTTCAAATAAACAGACTCCCGGGATCCATCTCATCTTCGGTTTTGTTAAAGAATAAGTGCATTCCCGAAAATGTCAAACGTTTGCCTTTAAATTCTCGATTCATTAGTTTTGGACCATTTTACTGTCAATCAGCAGCTGATGACTGAACACGACTTGAAATGCTTTCCTTTGTCTCTCCGAAAGGGAACAAGTTAAATGTTTCGCAATGATTTAAATTGGCACATTTGTAGCATAACGATGCAAGAAAAAAATATCATATCCATATGAACTTAACCCCCCTCCCCCGAAACCCAAAATTCTCCGAGCTCCACAGCCATATGGAGGAAAAGAGTCACGTAGAGATAATAGTGATGAAATTAGAGTTTAATGGGGAAAGTCTCCCCCCCACCCCCCCACCTCCCAGCGCTCGCTGATGGGCAGCAGAGTGAGTCAGTAGATTACCCGGTTCCACGGGGCTCACAGCGGAAGGCGAAGCTAATGGCACGACGCTTATTGAAATGGAGCGCCGCAGATTTGACCCCACGCGCGGGCTGCCGTCTTTTCATTTTGTTGGCGCGGCTCGAACCTAAAAAGACGATTGCGGCGGAGAGCGAAGCCATTAAAACGCTGACCTTTTCCCTTTTGTGAGGGTAGCTGCGGCGTGTGGGGAAAACGTCGTAATAACTTGCATTGACTTGGTTAGCATGATCGAGGGTTTGCAGTGCGTTGAGGTAAAGGGCAATATGTCATTTTAGGGAATGAGTATGCACAAACACGCCCGCACACACACACACACACACACACACTAATACGTCTCAATCCATTTGCAGTGTGCATCATATGAACCGTAGAGAGGGAAATGACACGTCTGAAATGTCAACGGCTTTGCCTTTGTCCCTGTTTTCGGTCCTTTCATTTGTAGTTTTCCCAGAACACTCAGACTTCATTGCAGTGATCAAAAGACATCGCAACACCAACAGGTTACACACAGTTCCTCTGCAGACAGAATTCATTTTGATAAATCAATGCCCAGCAGCTTGATTGCTTATTCCCCCCCCCCCCCCACCTCCCTACATTGCATTAGCAATTTTGGGAAGGCATTGTCCTCTTTGATTCAGAATGAATTGGTCAGAGGTACAGCCAGTGTCCTTTTGTGAATAAATCACTCACAAATGTCCAAATTAAGTCTCTCCATTGGCGAGCGAGGGAAAAACACAGAGAAGAAGAAGAAGAAGAAGAAACTAAAATCCAATTCCTTCTCTAAAAAGCGGAACAATGGCAGAGATGGCCGGGCCCCGGCTGACAAAAGGGAGAATTCACAACAGCTGAGGCGCGAAGGCATTCTTTTTGACTTCCTATTATGTTTGCACCTTGGAGATGTTGGGATCTGATTTTCCGGCATGCTGTTCTCTTCCAATCTCACTCCATTCACTCGCACATCAGGCCGTGATCATTAAATACGTGTTTGATTTCCCCACAATGCACCCGCTCCTCACAATGAACAGAGACGCGGAGAAGGAGGAAGGAGAAAGACGGAGTGGGTGGGGGTGGGGGAACACATTAAATAAATGGCCTATGAGTGAATGACAACAATAAACATATTTGCGCTGGGAGCAATGAGCAATGCTCATCGTGATAAATGATGCGTGGAGGTGGATCGGGCCGAGATGCACCACAGGAGAGAGGGAGAGAGAGAGATGCATGGGGGGGGGGGGGGGGCTAATGAAAGGAGAGCAAGAGGTAAAACAGGTCATGAAACAGACTCAACTGAACGCTACAGCGGTGCCACGTGACCTTTTAAGCTAATTTCAAACAAAACATGAATAATGACTCAGTGAGTGCGTTTCCATCGACTTCATTTGTGAGAATTCCTTCCCGAGAGTGCAGAAAGTGTAATGATGTAACCCAGTTAATAGACCACCAGCAACTGGTTCTAGCTACGTCCTACCTGAGATAGATTTCAATGACTCGATCCATGTGTACAAGGTCATGCGAAGCCACTCATCCTCACAAACGCCTCCGCCTCGGTCCCCCCTGTTGAGCTGTACGGAGGCTTCTTACAACCCCGCCCATGGATGTGCTCACCAGCCTCGTGTGGGCGTGGACGACGTCGTCATCTACCTGCTGCAGCGAGCTCAGTCGCACCTGGATGGAGCCGGTGTCTCTGTGAGAATCACTTTGTTTCACTCCTCCAGTGCATTCAACACCATCCAACCACTGCTGCTGAGTGAGAAGCTGCGGGTGGTGGGGGTCAACGCCTCCACCGTCTCCTGGATGACTGACTACCTCACAGGTAGGGATGGGTATCGGTAGGTTTTTTTTTCCGATATCGGTGCTAAACCGGTACTTTTAAAACGATACCGGTGCCTAAACGGTGCCTGAACCGATACTTTAAAAAAGAAGAAGCACAAAACGACGATTGACAACGACAACATTAAAAAGCCGTTCACATGGAAGCGCTGAAAGAAAACGGATATTAGACTGTCGCTCGTAGCTCGGAGCTACGTAGCTTGTATTTATCGGTCTCCATGTTTTCAGGGGGACCGGTCTCCCCATCGCGCCCAGCCTGACCACTGATGTGCTCGGCGCGGGCTCACGCAGACGGTCAAACACGGTGCATGCCTCCGCTTTCAAAGTTAAATGATAGGCTATCGTAACCTGCTGACAGGGCGGAGTCACCAGAGAAGTTCTAAAATAAATAAAAAATTCCGTCTGAAACGGTGGTCAGAGATGTTGGAGCCCCACATGGAACTGTTCCGTCTCCCTTCCTGTTCACCCTGTTTACCGCTGACCTCCAGTACAACTCGGGCTCATGCCATCTGCAGAAGTTCTCTGATGACTCTGCAGTGGTCGGCTGTATAAAGGAAGAACAAGAGGAGGAGTACAGGGCCGTTATGGATGGCTGGTAGAAAATGACATGGCCAAGACCAGAAAGATGTTGGTGGACTTCAGGAGGAAGACGACGGCTCCACAACCGCTGAGAATTCTGGGAGAATGTGGAGGAGTACTAGTTCCTGGGTGTCTCCATCGACAACACACTTAATAAAGGGCCAACATCAACGCTGTGTACAAGGAGGATTCTGGCCAGATCCTCCTCAAATGAATCATCAATAAACCTCGCACCGCTGTCACTTCATACTTTAGAGACACTGTATACACTCATTTTCATTTTTTACATTTCCTTTATTATTTACATTCTTAAGTGTAATATGCCCTGCTATTGTATTGTACATTTGTAGAACATGTTTTGCTACTGCTTCAACAAATTTCCCCCTGGGGAAGAATAAAGTCAAATCTAATCTAATCACTCAAATCAATTCAATCAAACAAAGAAATGTAAAACACCTGTTGCATTGCCAAAGCCTTTTAGATTCATGCTCTTCGTACCGTGATTGGCAATGTGCATTTCAAAATAAAAGCATCCGTCTCTGTCGGCCTCTAGGAAACAAAACGCACAGTGACACTCGCGTTGTCTCCTTTCGGTGCAGGAATGGATTCCCCTGAATATTTCCCAGTCCTGCACACATCTATCACAACTGTATTGATCAATCAATCAATGAATCAATCAATCTATATGTCACATTTTCATACCCTGATATCGTTTAACCTTCTCGTTCCATACTAAGTTCAACAGATGCAGCTTTCTTTCCTTTTTTTTACCTGCGTACTCCTGTGTGGTTATTTGGTCAAACGGAGAACACGACATCCTGTTGAGACACTTCAAACGAGGCCACAGTGGAGTCTGACATCACACAATATCTCAGTGAACGCCAAGTTTTCTGGTGTCAGTCACTTGAAATCAAAGCAGAAGGAGTGCTTTCTACTTACTGACAAACAATGACGGGTTGGAGGAGGAATCTATGATGGAAAAGGATGTCTAGTTTCCCGGTGACAGCGGCCTCATGAGACCAGAAACCAGCGCAGCTAGAAGACAGCTTGGGTTTTGAGTCGGAGAAAATAAAAAATAAATCGCTCCTTATCATACATTATCTCTTGCTTTGGAAAACTTACATTCCGGTCCTCTGAGGATGCACTCTGGAAAACATAGAAAAACCCTAGATTAAGCTAACGAGCAAACATCGAGGGAGGGAAGCTCCACAAAAACAAAACAACAAACCCGTTCTCATTGTTTCAGTTCACAAATCTCCCATGTTGCTCTAACCTCCAGGCAACCGGCGGCCCATTAAACCCATCTGGAGACGTGCATTGTGGGAGAAACAGATCAACACGTGCAGCAGCACTGGGCTACTCATCCAGATTAGGAAGCAATGCCTGCCTGCTACTCCGAGATACTCCGGGCCTCTGGGGGCCTCTGAGTGTGTTTATGTGTGTGAGGGAACACGGGAGAATACACAGGTGGAGCGGGAAACACAGGATGAAACTTCTAACGTGTTAAATGTAATGTCGTAGAAGAAGCGCGCGATACACGCGGCATGCAGCGATGGCTCGGGATGAAGAGGGGAGATAACTGAAGAGAAGCCAGGGCACTGTGGGTAATGCTGCTGATAAATAGCATTCAGCAGACATTAAGGCACTATGATTATCTCTCCCGCACTGCGCCTCTCTCTCCCGCTATGCTAATTATTGTGATGTCGCTCCGAGGGGTATTTCTTCTTCTCCTTTTTCTTCCCCCCCTCCTCCTCCCTGAAACATCCCTCCTCGACACATGTTTCTCTCTTTCCCGGGATCTGATATCACTTGTTATCAAATCATCAAAACTGGCTCTTATGGGCTAAATCACCGATGATTAAGTGAAGCAATGGCTGATGACTGATGAGCTACCACCAGATGAGGATATTATTAGCCAGAATCACGAACTCTTTGTTTAGATGTTTTCGTCGCAGACAGAGCTCTGGTGATGCCGGCTTGATGTTTTCAACAGATGGATGAATGTTGCGATTAATTGGACTTGCATGTGTTGTACAGTAGTACAAGTAGTAGAGAGATTTTACATTCGGAAGTAAATAAACCCACAATCTCACGGAATACTTCAGAGTCTCGTAGCGAGCTACACGAGTTGTAGTCGTCGCTGCTAATGTTGTTATATATTTCATGTTGTCTCCTGGAGTGATGCACAGAAATGTGTCTGGACATATTCCACTGCCACAACTAATGGCAACAGAGCCGTGACAGGTCAATTATACCTGCAGCGGCAGCATGAAGGACATCCCTGTAACACCCTGTTCTGTTTCTCCTGTGTTCCGTGTCTCCTATGTCTCCTCTGTGTCTTCTCTGTGTTAATTGTTTAATTCCCTGCACCTGCCCTCAGACACTCTTGTCTCGTTAGTCTGATGTCGTACACCTGTCTCCCCCCCTATATATTGCGTCAGTCTTTCCCTTGTCTCCTGTCGGATTGTCGTCTATGGTTCCGTGTCCTTTTCCCGTCGTCCTTTCTGTGTTTCTGGTTCTGCCTGTTGACCTGCCGGCCCTGAACCTGGATTCTCTGCCTGCCCCTTTTGGACCTTGTGTTTTTTGTAAACTGTTTTGCCTCATTAAAGAGTGCTTTTTTGTTGTTATTCATATTGCGTCCAGCCTGTCTCTCTGCGCCTGAGCCTCACCCCGTCACTAGAACCTGACAAGCCCTGTGAAGGTTGTGATGGACGGGTAGTTTCTGGACAAACGCCGCTTCCGCAGTGTTTATGCACAACAAATACATTTCTGTCCTAATTTCCATACATTTCCATTTGTCCACCTCAAGCCCAAAATGTTTTTGTGTAATACGGGAGATTGTGTGGAAATGAGTCAGTTGGCTTCTCTCATCGGTTTCACCGTCGGCGTCTGCATCCACTCTGTTGATTTCAGGACATTGGTCAAAAAAAGGTCGAAGAAAAAACAAGGATGCAGATTTTGAAAAAAAAAGTTTAAATTCATGCTTTGTTAGGTGTGTCCGCAACAAACAACAGAGTAAAGCGTGAGTGTAAACATCACCTTTAACATTACAAGTTCTCCGGATGATGACTACCCAATATGCTTAGCAGTCTTGGATGACACGTTTTGGCTTCCCCAAATCCACTAAAAAGCCTGAGAAAGCTTCTAATGTTATATGGTCATGAAATCCTGCTGGCCTTTGAAGTACCACTGGGTTAGGTGGTTACTGATGGATGCAGGAAGCTAATAAGCCGGACCTGCTGATGTTGGCGGCTGTCGTTTGAATCTGACACGTCGTGCACACTTTCAGCATGCGCTGAAAAAGTTTCAAGCCATAACAATGTAATTAATGACTTTGTATTCAAGCATGTGGTAAAAAAAAAGATACCCATCGGCAAATCATTAAATCTCGATCATCAAAATGTAAAGCGCAATAACTCAAACATTTTCCATTGAGCAGCGAGAACATGCAGCAATGTCATTCATACAAACGTTATGGACCAGTGCTCAAATACACCCGAAAATACCAGAAAAGTTATTGAAATGGAAAAAGTGAATCGGAATACAGAAGTGTGTGTGTGTGTAGGGTATAAAGCGTGTGTGGAAATTGGATGCGAGGCTTTGTAGATCCCCATCCCGAGATAACGCACACACTCGATCCGCACGTCGCAAGCACGACGCTCGCAAGTTGCGACTGTTCAAAATGAGAAAACACTAACTTAAACCACAACACCCCCCCACCCCCCAAAAAAATAAAGAAAAAAAACTGAAAACCATTTGGATTTAGAATCAGAATCAGAATCAGAAACAGTTTTATTGCCAGGAATGTTTTCACAAACAAACGAGGAATTTTTTTTGGTGGAAAAAAACAAACAAAGCTGAAAAACCCTCCAATCTGATGACTGGCGGGACGTGTGAAACACTCGACAGCCTTATTGACTTCTCCCGAGTCTGCATGTGACACGGCTGCTGTCAGCGCGCGACAAGGCAACATTCTTCATTCCACCGGAGGCGAGCCTGATCTCTGCCGCAGTAACGCTGGATGCCAGACGTCTTGGAATGAGCTCCAGCGACACATTTTATGCGGGGGGGACACATGCTGATTTCCGAGGGTTTGTGGTGAATGAGCGCTGGCGGAGCCAGGAGCGCTGGCGAAAGGGTTTTCCATGCTGGCCCGGTACGATGGTTCTGATCGCCGCCCTGAAGGAGCGGCAGCTCAAGGCATGATGGCACGGGAGGGCTGACACTGAACATGGACAGGGGCAGGATGGGGACAGACAGGGAAGGTCACAAGGTCCCCTTGGAAGTGTGTGTGTGTGTGTGCACGTGTTGTGTCAAGCAAAACTCGATGGAGCTGGCACCACTGGCACAGAGCCAGGGGAGAGAATCTAAGGGTTGTCTGTGTTGTGTGCGTATTTAAAACATATACTGTATTGTGGGTATATGCGTGTGTGTGTGTGCGAGAGAGAAGAGGTAATAGAAGCTGACAATAGCGAGGTGCGTCCCCTAACTCTGAGTGGACTGACAAGGACATGTGACAGCATCCAGGCCAGCTCAACTGTCAGCGGCACTCACTGAAGAGCCGCACTGATGACAGCAGACAGCGGCCAAACAGCCCCTCTCATGGAGCCACTACACACACTGTGTATGTTTCTTTTTGTATTTTTTTGTATATATTGACAGCCTCCCCATGAGAACATTTAAAGTGCTAATCTTATATCAGTTGAAGAGAAACGCCAGCGCCCGTCCCTCCTTCAACCCACAGCCGGCTCCAGAGCCTTCCGCTCTGCTGTCGCTCAGGTGGAGACAGGAAGGGGCGCGGCAGCAGTAACGAGCGTTGCTTCGTATCCGAAGAGGGATGACGAATGGATAAAATAGCGTTGGGTGGTGACGGCCGCCGTGGCTGAGCAGACAGAGAAATTGGGCAGACGTCAACAGAAAAGACGCTGCTGCAGACGGTGGAGCTGAAACTATCAGTCAATTAAATAACGATGAAATTACGGTCTCCTGCGTCTGCATCCACCAGAAATGTGTTTATTTCATATCAGCCACCCTTCTTCCTCCTCCTCCTCCATCTCCTCCTCCTCCTCTCGAGAGACAAAAGAAATTACACAATTTGGCCGCCACTTTGTTGTGATTGCATTTCCCCAATCTGATGGGATTCTTTGGGTGAAAAGGGAAGAGAGTTGTTTTCAGGTGCTCAGGGGGTGGGTGTTGGCTGATATGAACCCAGCGCACACGCAGATGTTCAGACACGTGATTCATGTTTGTAGAAATGCGACCGCGTCAATGACAGCAGGGCCAGGGGTGACGGAGACCAGGGAGCAGCAGCTCTCACGGAGAAATCCTGCCACTGCACTTGAAAGTCAGCAGGTTGCTGAGCTAATTAATGGAGCATGACTGCTGTCCTCAGGCAAATCCTCTCTCTC
Source organism: Pseudoliparis swirei (assembly GCF_029220125.1). Lineage (NCBI taxonomy): Eukaryota > Metazoa > Chordata > Actinopteri > Perciformes > Liparidae > Pseudoliparis > Pseudoliparis swirei. The sequence continues at coordinate 17,210,724 of NC_079403.1, forward strand.
TCACACTCACACACTCACACACCAACACACAGGCAAACAGATTCACTGACAAAAAGGATAACTTTTAGAGAAGTGTGTGTGGGGGGGGGGGGGGGGGGGGGTACATGCAGCTGCACACTCAATCAGACTCGATTGGAACCCAAACACACACCACAATAACAACAAGCACAAATACACGTCATTGAACAAACACTTCCAATAAGTTCAAATGCACATACATTTCTTTTTTTTCCTACCAATTATTCATTTATTTTAGCTAACTTTCAACTGTTTATCCATTACATGAGGCTAATTATTCCAACAATGTATCCATTACTTTTAACCAAGTATTTCCAACTTCTATTAAATTTTTTCAAAAAATGTATCTTGGATTTTTAGCCAACTATCTCCACTGTATGCAAATTGTTTTTGAGGTAATTACTCCAACAATTTATCAGCTACTTTTAGCCAACTGTTTGAAATGCCCGTTCCATTGATTGTGACTGTTTTCCGGCCACTTTATGACGAGCTGAACTCCCTTTTGAGTCATTCGTATCGATCCAATATGGATGTCACTTTTTCTTCCTAACACAAATAACACACACACACACACACAATTTAATAACCCTGGCAGGGTATATGTGTTTATCTACATGTGCTGAGGAGGGGGGCGGGGGTCAATGTCAGAGGCTGGTATCCTTGTGCAGTGATGAGCGGGCAGGCAGCGGACACAGCCATGATTATACAGGGCCAGCTTGACCTGGAGCAACACCATGAAAAACGACACACACACACACACGCCTCTTTCACTGCGAGAGGTATGAAACGGGGCTAATGGCAGTTTGGATAATATAACGAGGCCAGATGGGACCATGCAGCACGTACACCTGTTCACACAACCTGTCGGTAGACAAAAGCCTGCGGTGCCCGACATGAATAGCACCCTTGTTTTCCGTCATCAGGACCGCACACGCTGTCATTATGAATCACGGGAGAGGAGCATTAAGCAGGGAAGTCTGTGCGAAGCCCGTTAGCGCAGGAGTAGATGTTCTATCCAGGCCGCTTATGTGAGGAAAGCAGTCTCATTCACAGAAGGATGTCTTCGGCTGAAGGTGCCAGGCTGCACATCAGGATCCCATCTTCACGCTCGTTCATAGTACCGATGGCCGATTCGGGGGTTCGGTATCTTGCCCAAGGACTCTTTTGCCAGGGATCAAACCGCCGATCTACCGACTAGAACCGCTTTAACTTCTGAGTCACGGCGGCATCGGTTTTACATTTGATGATGATGATTATTGAAGACGTTTCTTTGCCGTTTTGGTCTCGGTGAAAAAGCAAATCTTCGAAGTGTGATTTTGTGCTCATCTCTCATCCGACGATAAAAGCAAAGTAGGGAAGATAATGGAAATAATGGCCGAAGAGCGAGAGGCATTGTTAAGTTGTAATAGTTTATAATACTCAACAGCATCCAATGCTCGTAAAGAGGAGGCGCTTCTCTCCCTCTCTGTACGTTTTGGGTGACGCAATAGTCTGTCGTTGAAAATGTTTCGCTGAGGCTTCGAAGCCCCAAAATAAGCCCAATACCACTTCTGCATTCCGGGGCCTGACCCAGAATGCATCATGCTCAAATGTCTATGCAAAATCAAGCCCACTTCATTCTACATCTGCATTCTGCCGAAATGAAGATGAATTTGTCTTTTCAAACTGTGGTTTCTGCCTTTCAAGAAACCACACGGGTGCTGGTGGGGGGGGGGGGGGCTTCCCCTTAAGCGAAGTGACTATCTGACACCAACCAAGTTTTCAAATGACTATCATTTTGCTTTAAAGCTGAATGCTGACCCAGAATCATAATTCATTATCAGCGACGCAGAGAGAGAATGAATCGGAGACTCCGAAAAATTACTTATAAAAGCCATCAGTGGTCTGACAAGGGTAGTAAATCTTGGCTCGCACTCAGGTGTGACTGCATTGTGCGAATCAGGTGTTAAATTTGGAATTAGCTGCTTGCCGGCTAACAACACATACATCACACTAATGCAGTTCTGTCATTGCTGCGCTCGCCCTTAATCAGGGCGCATCTGTGTCCTGATGAGGCGCCGCGGCTCTCTCTGATGATGATGCACACACAAACACGCGGAGAGGAAGTCCCCGGAAGCCGGATGTAGTGAGTCGTCATGCAAGGTTGAGACGCTGCACGTCCCCTGGTGGGGAATCACAGCTGGACCTGCAGGTTTACTGGAGTCCATTGTCTTTGTGTTGCACAGGTTGATGTTACTACTGATGTACAAAAGCATGTTATTTAAAAAATATATATTATGGGAGTTAAAATGACCATACATAGTTGGAATAAATATGTTTAATGTTAATCGGGCTGCGCTGTCAATAAATCAGTGTGAGAAAGCATGTTATTGAGAAAAAAATATTGGCATAGGTGTTTAATAACTGCATAAATGACTTTGCTGAGGAATCAATTTATTTTTCTTTCAGCCAACAAATATTTTCATGGCTGACATTTCAATCGTGCCTTGCTGTTAATAAAAGGGAGTGTATGAAAGTGATTGACTTTAAAAAAAGGTTTTTCATATTTACTCAACTGAACCTAGATTTAAAACGTCAATGGAACAAGGATTTTCATACTTCGAAATAACAAATTAGAAGTTTAATTGTGTTGACATTACCGTGACCAAACAGCTGCGCTCTTTAACATTTTCCACCACTCCACCTGAATATGGCCGAGGCTCAGAAATAAAAATGGCCAAACTAATAACATTGATCCGACGAGCGATCAGAAGATCTTGTGAGATACCTGTGAGAGAGGATGAATCGATGATAGGCAGGCATATAATTATTCAGACCTTTATCGCCTTCAAAAATCACCTTGTCATCAATAAAAAAGAAAATGTTTGACTCCATCGGGGGTTCAACAGCTCCAAGAGGAATTGAAACGTTTTGTTATCACAAGTACCTCTCCCAAAATGTAATTTTGT